>NW_015505222.1:1885344-1903836 GCF_001515645.1 Sinocyclocheilus grahami | reverse complement strand
GAGAGGGGCGGGGCCGAGAGCCGTGGGAACGGAGCGAGGCCGGTGGAGTAATTGCGAATGCGCGACACCTGCGCCACTCACCGGTCTCGAGTCTCACGGAGGAGCTCCGGGAGGATACAAAGGAGGAGTGATGACAGGGAAAGACGAGAGAGGACCAGGCCTGGATTTTATTTTGTGTTTTGGTTTTGTTTGTGCGCGGCAGTCGTCTGCGAGGGGCTGTCGCGCTATTTTGTGTTTATTTTATTATTAAAGTTTCTTTGAGTGTTCGCCGGTTCCCGCCTCCTTCTTCCCGACTTATGAACTTTGTTACACCAGGATCTTCACTTGGACAACTTTAAAGGCGATGATGTATAAATCTCAATTTCAAAAAATTGACCCTTATGACTGGTTTTGTGGTCACATTTGACCTTATGACCTCTCACCTGTGGGTCTTCCTGTGCCATGAACCCAAGCAGCAGCCGTAGCCCCACCTGAGACAGCTGAAGCCACTGCATGCCAGAGGCGTACCACACCATCAGCCCGTCCATCAGAGTCACCGTCTCCTCCAGAACCTTCTCAGTCCACAGAGCGGGATTCACCAGCCCCTCAGCCTGCAGGAAGTCCTGCACCATGTGCAGAAGACGCACCGCGTTCTCAGTGTGCTGCGGCAGCGTGGCCGTCGTCGCCTCTCGGTTTCCCGTTACGGCCAATTCCAACATCCTCTCCATCAGGCTGTGGAGAAAGACATTAGCAAATGCATGAACAACTAGCTGTTCAAATCGATTCTGATGGCTCAAATTTCAGCAAGCAAAAATATTAAAGGGGTCATATGATCCGATTTCAAGTTTTCCATTCTCTTTGGAGTGTTACAAGCTGTTCGTGAATAGATAAGATCCCTAAAGTTGCAAAGACTAAAGTCTCAAACCCAAAGAGATATTCTTTATCAAAGTTAAGACTGGTCCACGCCCTCCTAAAACGCCTTGTTTAAACACGCCCCCACATGTCTACATCACTGTGTGGAAAGATTTGCATAACACCGCCCAAATGTTCACGCAAAGAATGAAGGCGTAACTTTTATTCTTGCTGTTGTATTGTTGCCGCCGCTGCCATGTCGTGGAGACACGGTGTGTTTCATTGTGAACGCGAAACTACTTTGTTTGGTCTTCCAAAAGAGGACACGACTAGAAATCAGTGGTTAAGCTGTATTTACAACACTGTTCCAGAACACTTCAATCCAAATATTCAGATATGTGCAGCGCATTTAACGGAGGACTGTTTCCTGATCCTGGTAGAGTAGACTACAATGCCGGCTGTTCTGACTCACAGACTGGAAGTACGTTTTTATATTTAAAGAATTTGCCACTGACGATTCAAACGTGAGTTTTGAGCAGCGTAGAGTAGCACTTGTTGTTTGTCATTTCTCCGATCACAAATGCAGACATGGTTTTATGTTTACGCGGCGCGATGCAACGCAACGCGTAAAAAGACAGTATAAGTCATTATAATCCGTAATTATGTCCCCACTGGATGCAACAAATGCCTCGTTTATAATGGGTTTTATTGGTTTTGTCTCGTCGTGCTGGGACACAGCGTCACAGTATGGTAGGGGTGTAACATTTCCGTCACATGCTTGATGTATTCAGCCAATCACAACGCACTGGATAGCTGGCCAATCAGAGCACACCTCGCTTTTCAGCCAATGAGCTTTGTAAAAATCAACGCGTTTCAGAAAGGTGGGGTATAGAGAAACAATAATGTACAGTATGTGGAAAATAATAACCTTAAACCGCATAAATACATTTCATTACACCAAATACACAAAATAATGTTCTTTTTTAGCAACGTCATATGACCCCTTTAAGCTGAAAATTAACTTCCGTTTAATTAGTGCTTTTATGATGCTGCATTTTGACTGTGAAAAATGTATTCCAGCAGTTCCAAAGAAAGCACACGTGAGATGCAGTCTGACCTGAGTTTGATGTGGTCGACGGGCAGCAGCAGCTCATTGGCAGTGCCCAGTTTGGTGAGAGCGGAGAACACCTGACCCCTCTCCAGCCAGGCGATGTCATCTGACCCCTCCACCCCTCTCCACATGACACACAACACCATCTCCAACACCAGACGCGCCAACTCCTCCTCCGCACGCTGGGCGGCAAGACAGAGGCTTAAATCAATCACTTCAAAAATACTGACTGCACATAAATAGATATTGGCTCTGGATAATAATAGTATTTTTGAGGAAACTAAATACTATTATAAATATATTACTAATATTTTTGAGGAAACTAAATACTATTATAAATATATTAGTAATATATAAACTATAACATATACAAATTATTATATTCAAAACAATGGTATTCTGGTGGAAACTAAATACTATATTATACCTACTTGCATGGGACATAATTATAAATATATTAGTAAAATATAAACTATAATATATAAAGTATTATACTATATTAAGTATTAAACTATATATATATAAAGTATTATATTCAATGCTATACACACTACCTTTCAACAGTTTGGGGATGGAAAGATTTTTTAATGTTTCTTTTTAAATAAGTCCGATATGCTCACCAAGGGCTGCATTGATTTGATCAAAATACAGTAAAAGCAGTATTATTGTGAAATGATTATCAATGTTGAAAGCACTTAATATTTTTGTGGAAACAGTGATAGTTTTTTTTCAGAATTCTTAGATGAATACAAAGTATTCACAGCATTTATATGAAACAAATATTTTGTAACATTATAAATGTCTTTACTGTCACTTTTGATCAATTTAATGCTAAATATAAATATATTCATTTTAAAGAGTAGTGTAATTATGATTGTTATTGCTTTTGTTTGCTAAAACAATAAGATATGTTTTTTTTTACCACAAAAGCTGTGATTTTTGTATAAATATATAATATATGTGCGGTCACAGATAATAAGCATTTTATAATGCCTTTAAATGTGGCTCATCTATAAATTATATTTTAGAGTCACTTAACACCTTCATTATAGTATTAATATTATCAGGTACTTGTTAAGAACATGAAAAATAAAATAATTAGTACGAGGAAGTGATAAATGTGACCCTGGGCCACAAAAACCAGTCATAAGGGTCAATTTTTTTAAATTGAGATTTAGACACCATCTCAAAGCTGAATAAATAAGCTTTCCATGGATGTATGGTTTGTTATGATAGTACAATATTTGGTCGAGATACAACTATTTGAAAATCTGGAATCTGAGGGTGCAAAAAAACCTAAATATTGAGAAAATCGCCTTTAAAGTTGTCCAAATGAAGTTCTTAGTTGATATGTTTATGGTAGGAAATTTACAAAATATCTTCATGGAACATGATCTTTCCTTAATGTCCTAATGATTTTTAGCATAAAAAAATAAAATCAATAATTTTGACCCATACAATGTATTTTTGGCTATTGCTACAAATATACCCGTGCTACTTATGACTGGTTCTGTGCTCCAGGGTCATAAATGTCACTGCCTGTTCCACTGAAACACACATCAGATCTTTATGGCTATTGCTACAAATATACCCGTGCTACTTATGACTGGTTCTGTGCTCCAGGGTCACAAATGTCACTGCCTGTTCCACTGAAACACACATCAGATCTTTGGTCTCACCTCACTGTTAAAAGACTCTCCCAGGGACACATTGTCACTAAACAGGAAGCTGTCATCATTCAGAGAGGAAGCTCCAGGAAAGGGCTTCGCATTCTCCAGAGGAGACGGTGTGCTCGGCATGCTGCCAGGAGTCTGACTGCCGCTGTCCCCGTGATCGAACAGATGCAGCTGGGACAGGTCCAAACTCAAGACCCCAGCTTTCCTGCCCCAGGCTTTGGGTGTGGGCGCGTCCCCTGGTGTTTCGGAGAGGGACATCAGCTCTCCGTTGTCCAGGCTGTCTATGGACCTGCTGTCTGAGGCGCTGTCTCGCTCCTCAAGCCTCCCCACACCGTCTCCCAGAGGCCTGCGCTCCAGAGGAGGCTCCAGGCGGTTTCCTCCGCTGCTGCGGCTCAGCTCGAAACTCCCCAGACTGGCCACATCACCACGGCCCGAACCAGAACCTCCGTCGCTCCCGGTGCTCCGGACAAACAAACTCATTAGAGTGCCCTGCCAACACGTCTGCCTGGAGATCTGCAGCGCTGCATCCTGCTGAGACTGCAGCAGCGCATACAGCTGCAGGAAATAAGAGAAGCATATATAGGCTGAAAACATGACAGGACATCATTTTATTTCATTTAGTGCACAGTTAAGTTTTTTGTGCAAACACTATTTTATATTAGTTAAAGGGAAAGTTCACCCAAAATTGAAAATGATGTCCCATGTATGTAAGATATTTTTAAAAATTATTTACATTTTGGTCTTTTCTTCACACAAAGCAACACTTTTTATGCTCCACAGAAAAAACAATGCATGTTGCATGTTTTGAGTGACACTTTTCCTTTCTGAGCTATCCCTTAAAACACGTTTAACCAAGTTTTTAGTTTTTGTTAGCACTAATAACTGTTGTGTATTAATGTGATAAATGCACTCACCCTCTTGCATACAGTCAGGCGAATGCTGGGCCCGGCTTTATGGGTCAGCAGAACCACAGCCATCAGATCTTTATAGTTTATAACAGTATCTAGAGGACAAAAAGATTAAAAAAGGAGGGTTTATTATGGAAAAACATTTGACTTCACAAATTCAGTGTGGCCTCATCAACGAATGGTGTTTTAATATAAGGGATATGCTTAATTAAAGCTAAACCATTTTTGTAACCTGAAATAAAATAAAATATAAAAAACGTACAATATAAATATTATACTAATGTAATATAAAAAACATATTTATTTAGATTTAGATTCATTTAAATTTCCAAGGCCACATTTTTTTCTTGATGTACTAAAATACCTGAAACAGAAATAAAATTAATGAAAACTACATAGACTACTATATAGAAATAAAAACCAATTCAAAATATTAATAAAAACTGTATTTCATAAAAACTAGTATCTTAATGATACTGAAATTACACTCAGATTACATAGAGAGAGCAAGAGAGAAATAATAGCAATGATTACAATTTTATATATATATATATATATATATATATATGTGTGTGTGTGTGACCCTGGACCACAAAGCCATTCATAAGGGTCCATTTTTTCTGAATAAATAAGCTTTCCATTGATGTATGGTTTGTTAGGATAGCACAATATTTGGCAGAGATACAACTATTTGAAAATCTGGAATCTGAGGGTGCAAAAAAAATCAAAATACTGAGAAAATCATCTTTAAAGTTGTCCAAATGAAGTTCTTAGCAATGCATATTACTAATCAAAAATTAAGTTTTTATATATTTACGGTAGGAAATTTACAAAATATCTTCATGGAACATGATCTTTACTTAATATCCTAATTATTTTTGGCACAAAAGAAAAATCAATCATTTTGACCCATACAATGTTTTTTTTGGCTATTGCTACAAATATACCCCAGCGACTTAAGACTGCTTTTGTGCTCCAGGCTCAAATATATATATTTTATATACATTTTCAGCTGATATTCGACATTATGCATTTGCTTTGAAACTATGTAAACTATTTTGATATTTTTCCCACCATTTTGATTTCCACCAAAATCCTTATAAATATATCATTATTAAATAGTCCAGCCAAAGATGAAAATTCTCACTCAAACCTCAGTTGGTAAGCAAACAGTTTCGGCTCCCCTTGACTTCCATTGTATGGACAAAAATAAATAAAATGGGAAAAATGGGTCAGCGGGAATGAGAAATTGTTTGTTTACCAACATACTTCAAAAAGAAATCTTATTTTATGTTCCCCAGAAGAAAGCAACTCATACGGGTTTGAATAAATTATATGAATTTTCATATTTGGAGGGACTATGCCTTTAACAGCGTACTGTATGTGCTGGGTCGGGTGGCTTTTCATCAGACTCACCAGTAGACAGCACTTGGTGAAGGAGGCACTTGATGAGGGTGGAGGTGAGGTGCAGGTCTGAGAACAGCAGACTGAGGCCAGAGTATCCCACATCCCTCAAGCGCAACCTCTGTTTGCTCTTCTCATACACACGGTCACACTTCAGCATCCGCTCAAACAGCTGCAGAAACACACAACCACATACACACTCATAGCACATGCATTTGACAAAGATTCGACATTTCATTTTAATTTAACACAGTCATTATCAAATATTTTATAATGCATTAAGGCATCACATAAAGCAAATGTATACTTAATGAGCATTCTAATATGAATATATATCAAAATATAGTTATTGTGACTTTTCAAATTATTAGAGTGAATAATAAGTAAATATTAAGCTCATTACGCAACTACAATTTTACATTTACTGTTGCAGTGCAGTTGCTAAGGTGTCCAAACAGCTGATAAAAACATCACAATATTTGTTTTAGACTGTCTTGGCTTGTGCATATTTCTCTCCTGATTCAGATTGAAGTTAAAAACAACTTGATGTATTATTTCTTACAAAAATGCAGCTTTTCACTTCACAAGATATTAACTGATGGACTGGAGTCATGTGGATTACTTGTGGATTATTGTGATGTTTTTATCAGCTGTTTGGACTCTCATTCTGACGGCACCCATTCACTGCAGAGGACCCACTGGTGAGCAAGTTCTCCAAATCTGTTCCCATGACGAAACAAACTCATCTACATCTTGAATGGCCTGAGAGTGAAAACATTTTCAGCAAATTCTCATTTTTATGCAAACGATTCCTTAAAGCTGTCGCTTTTTCAGATCTCTAACTGACGGAAGTTGCTTTAGAGAAGCTGCTCAGAGTAGGAAGCGCACCTTGAAGACGAGCTCTCGGAGGCGGTCGGAGTGTTTGTTGTTGAGCAGCAGAGCGTAGCAGGAGTCGGCTGCTCCCGGTTCAAACAGCAGCAGGAAGAGCTGGTCCCGCGCCGTGCTGGTCTGCAGAAGAGTCAACAGCAGCTCCAGGATCCCACACAGCTGCAACAGCACAGACACTGATTTCTATTCCATGTTTAGTTCATGTTTATTGCTAATAAGTGATAAGAGCAGGAGAAACCGGAAGAGACAGAGATTAAATGAATTGGCAGGGCAGTAAATCCGGTTTGCGGTTAAGCACATTGAGGTTTAGGAATAATTAAAATGGAGAAAGACAGAGGACGTTTGCTCTACTGATTAGAAATGGCAAATCAATAACAATAAAGGAGAGTGCTTCTTTCCTAGACACACACACACACACACTCAGACATTACCTTATCACCATATAGAATGTGCAAAATAGCACGTTTTCCACAAAAAAAAAAACTAGACTGACTCTGAACAACTAGTCGGTGTTAAGGAAGCCTTGTGCAATCAGGCTGACAGCATATTTCTGTTTAAACATTTTTGAAATGTGATTTAAATGCAGAATTATGAACATGAACATTAAAGCTAAAATAATGCTCAAGAAAAACAAAAAATTGATAAACCAACTAGTGCAAATATTGAAAAACAATTTAAAAATTCCCTGAAATGTAAACTTAAATGAATGAATACCTTGCTAACTTTGTAAATAGTTGTAAATAATGAACAATGCACTGCGGTGGTGATGATAAAGTACACTCTTTTTAGTATTAAATAAACCAGTACGGCCAGAAAGGGACAGTAATCTTTCGTATAATGTTACAAAATATTTATATTTCTAACACATGCTATTTTTTTACTTTCTTCTAATCAAACAAACCTTAAAAATGTGGCAAACCTTCATGGTTTCCAAAAAAAAAAAAATGAAGCAGCACTGTTTTCAACATTGATAATAATCAGAAATGTTTCTTGAGCAGCAAATCAGCATATTAAGATGATTTCTGAAGAATCATGTGACACTGAAGACTGCAGTAATGATGCTGAAAATTCACGCCAGTAAATTACGAGAAACTGCACCTTCCTTTTCTCACCTGTTCCTCATCTCCAATGGCAGCGATGTATCCCAGAATGCTCTGGATCTCCTCTTGGGTGGTTCCCTTGCTGATGTAATACTTCAGAAGGCCACAGAGAGAAGCTCTGATTGTCTTGATGTCGTCCTCACTCAAATCTGCATCTTTACTTCCAGAACTAGAAAGGAAAGAGAGAACAGATTTGATAGAGACTGACTTGATGGAGAGAGAAAGAGGTAGAACAGCTGTGAGGTGATAAAGGGATTGTGGGAGATGTAGTCTTACCCATAATAAAGGCGAACTGTGTCCAGCAGGAACTGCACTCCACATTTCTTCCTGAACTGCTTCCTGCTGTCTTTGATGACGGTGGACATGTACTGGATGTGACCTTCACCGTAAAAAAATACATTAAGACCAGTGCAAAAGTATAAGAGCCACAAAAAAACTGGGAGAGTGAACAGAGCAAAAGGCTCTGGAAGGATTTTCCCCATTCATTTTCTTCATAGGGATTTCAGAGTTTGGAAATCCATCTTCCAGATTATGGGTAGTCCAGAGATTTACACGTTTAATTTTTTTTTTTTAAATTTGAAATCACAATAACTTGATGCTTCTACAGAAGAATATATATGTATTTTCTTAAAATAAAATAAAAAATATATATAATATAATATAATATAATATAATATAATAGAGCTAATGGTTATGGAGGACTAGGAGTGACACTTAAAAATCAAATAATTTATTTTACATATTTTATAATAATGTAATTTAGTTATCAATTATGAGTAATCAATTTAACAATTCAAACATTAAAATTAAAAAAGATAAATAAAATGATTGCATGGACAAATAGACTTTTACTTAATTCATTTTTTAAAATGTAGTTAAATAAAATAATGAAACTATACATTAAAGAAATAATTGACATTTTAAAAAGACATGTACACATAAATACTGCATAAAACACTTTACTCAATGTGTTTTAAAACGTAATTAATAAAACCATAAAGTAAATTAATAAATCATTTTTATGAGCACATTTTTAAATGCATTTAAAACATGCTTTTTTATTCATTTGTCAATCGAGTTAGAAAAAAAATCGTTTTTGCTATGTAGAAAATGAATGGGATTTTTACTTCCAGAACCCTCTATAATCATGCTCTCTATAAACAGAAACGTTCAACAACAAAAAAAGCAAGAAAAGAAAATCAGTTTGTGTAACAAAAGCATGCATGAACAAAACAGTTTGCTTCTTTAAACACACATAAATGCAGCATGAATAAATCCCACACACACATGCAGACTGACCGATGCGCAGTGGGAAATCTCCTTGGTTCCAGATGCTGAAGTTGAAGAGCAGGTGTGTGTGGAGCTGCTGCAGGAGCTGCAAGTTCTTCTCATACGTCATCTGCTCAGTCAACAGCTGAACCGCCACCAGCACGCTCACGTCCACCAGGAACGCTGGCAGCTGCGCACACACACACACACACACACACACACACAGAGACAGCGAATGAAGACATTCACAGTGAAGGACTGAGGAACCAAAGGAAAGAGAACTATGGGTACCTTCTGCAGCAGAGCTCCTAACGTGGCCACAGCGTGGGAGTGCAGAAGGGTTTCCTGGTTTATAGGATGCCTCTGCAGGAAATGCTTGATCACCAGCAAGAACGTTGCCACGAGATTCTTCTCCAGTCTGGCCTCTGATTAATAAACGTTCACAAACATCATATTGCAACATTATTAAGACGTATTAATCAAAAATACAGGAAAGAGGCAGGCAGCGACATCTTTAAGATGCAAAAGATCAGTCACACAACAAGCAAACAACATGGTTATTGTAGTATTATTTATATATTATTTATTCATATTTTTAATTAGCTATTACTTTTAATATTAATTTGAGTAATTTTATGTGCTTTTGTCTTTTTTTACTATTTACATATTTACTATGTTTCTACTTCAATTATATTTATTTCAGTTTGACTAACGTTAGTACTTTATAGTAATAATAATAATAACAAACCTTTTTTCATTTAAATTTCAGCTTTATTTCTATTCATGCAAACAATTTTGACAGTCATAAATTGAATCATAAATACAGAAAAGGAGCAGGCGATGAGACCCTTGAGATGCAAAAGATCTTTTACTTTTTATTTTAATTTTAGTCATTTTGTTATGTGCTTTTGTCATTTTTACAATTTTTATATCTCGGTTTCACTTTATTTTAGATTTATTTCAGATTTAGTAACTAAACTTTTTTTAGTAATTACATTTAAATTCAATAAAAAAATGTATTGTGATTAATTAGAAATTGAAGTTTTTCATGTAATATTTATATTTTATTTTAGCATTATTTCTATAAAAAAAAAACGTTTGTAATAGTTTGAGTTACTTATAAAGAGCGTGTGCTCACCTGACGCTCTGTTTGAGGGCAGTATGACCCAGTCTCCATCAGCGGGTGTGGCTGAGTCAGGGGTGATGAACTCTGACCCCGAGGGGTCCACGTGATGCAACTCAGGGGTTAACAAAGTCAACTGTTCCAAGACTGGGAGCAACACAGGAAGCCCTCCAACACAGTTGATCATGTCCTACAAATGATGAGAGAGAGCTTGTCAGCAGATGTTTAAGGAGAAGAAGAATAAGAAAAAACACACTTGGGACAGATTACAACAGTCAGAGCAGAAATGGATGAAAAGCAAAGTTCAACGGAGGGGAAACGGCATACATACTTTGATATCCCAGTTGACCACTTTATTTCCTGTCAGGCGACCGTGCAGCATATTAGGGGACAAATCCAGACAAATTGGCTTCCTACATGCCTGTACATGCAAAAGGACAGTGATTAGTCATGTACATGTTAAAGAAGTTATTTCGCAAATTTGTGATGTTACAGAGCAAATACATAAATGAGTGTTTATTTTTAATTTCGGCCACTTGTGTGTCTCAGTAGTTGATTTTTATTCAAACTAACAGACATCAACTTTTTAGCATGCCCTAATCATTTACATACAATACCATTTAAAAGTTCGGGGTCGGTAAAATGTTTTAATGTTTTTGAAAGAAGTCTCTTCTGCTCACCAAGGCTACATTTATTTGATCAAAAATACAGTAAAAACTGAAAATATTGTGAAATATTATTACTTAAAAATAATTATTTTCTGTTTGAATATATTTTTTAAATGTAATTTATTTCTGTGATCAAAGCTGGATTTTCAGCATCATTCCTCCAGTCTTCAGTGTCACATGATCTTCAGAAATCATTCTAATATGCCGATTTGCTGCTCAAGAAACATTTCTGATTATTATCAATGTTCAAAACAGTTGTGCTGCTTTTTTTAACGATCCTTAGATGAATGGAAAGTTTAAAAGAACAGCATTGATTTGAAACAAAACATTTAATGCATCTTTGCTGAATAAGTATGAATTACTGACATCAAACTTTTAAATGGTATTATATGCTACTTTTTAATAGCCTTATGCATAGAATTGTTTTACCCTTGTACCAGACCCAGAATTTCAATCTTCAAACATGAAAATCCAACATAAACATCTGAATTATTCCATGTAGAACTATAAACACGACAAAATAATCTGAAATAGTCACAAACTATTTAATATTAATTGTAAAATATTATTCATATGTTGATTTATCACTCAGTTGTGGTTTCCAAAATGTTTTTTTTTCCCCACAAGTAATTAACTAAGACAAGATGTCAAAAGAAGGTCGAGAAAGACATTTTTTATATATATATATATATATATACATATACATATACAGTATATCCATTAAGGTAAATATATTATTATTGTGCATCATTTTAATTAGCTCAGCCCTAATTTACATTGACCTATAAAGTCAACTCACCTTTGGAGAATAGTGTAGCAGAAGTTTGGGCGCCAGGTCTCCGAGTTCAGCCTCTTGACTTTTAAAGGGAGAAATACAGTTTGGTCCTGCGCTACAGAGGGCTTTGACGTGACTGGCTTGGAGGGGCTCGTGGAAGACCATGACACTTCCCAGCTGCCCTTGCAGTGAGGTGGGACTGCCCCACTCGCTGTCCTGAGTCCCGGCGGAAATCAGTTTGGTGACAGACTCAGGTTTGGTCCCTAGCAGGCCGCCCCAGCCCGGGAGGATAGCGCCAAATGACGAGCGTCCGGAGGGATTGCCTCCGGAAAACGGAGGATCGGGGATCTGAGAGGGAGGAGGCGTCGTGGTGCGGTGACCCGCTGAACCGATACAGCATGACGTGAAGGCCTGAGAGAGCGATACACACAATAAAAGACTTGACCGGACTGACACAGGGAGATTTGGGTGGGTTTTCAAATACAAAAAAAGTATATAAAGGGTTGTTTCTCTCACCTCAGTCATGGTTGGGTATTTTAAAGGTGCTGATAGTTTCTGCTGTCCATCCACAAAGATATAGACCAGACTCTGGCCAAACGGCCTCTTCCCCGGCACGTGAACGACACCAATACTGTGCTAAAGGTCAAACACAAACCGGACATCAATTCATCCGTGTTATATAAATACAAGTACAAGTACGAACTCTTCTTTGGCCATGTGACTCACCCAGAGCGAATCGCAGAAGCAGTAGTCAGGCAGCATGACAGTGACGTATTCTTTCTTAGTGCACACGGCAACCACAAGCACTCCGGCTGAACTGATAAAGGCCTCGAACCCGGTGCCGCCCGGGGTGAAAAAACTACACAAAAACACACAAAACAATAAACCAGTCCTCATAGCTATCATAGTAAAAATAAATTATATACTACAATTACAAGGGACACACACACTGGAGACTGCAAATTTTAAACAGATTTTTTCACATTTTAAATTGACGTAACAAAAATTGTTAAAAAAAATAAATAACTAAAAGCATAAAACACAACATCAAGAAGCTAGAAAATCAATAAATAAAAAACAGCAAGATGTAATGCAACAGCTAAATACACAATGTGCCGAATACGCAAACAGACGAATAAATAAAAAATAGGGCACACAAAACACACAAACTTGTCCTTTTAAAAATGCACCCCTATTCTTTATATCATACAATATATTATACAATATTTACAAAATATTTGCAATGATTGTATTGTATACATTTTTTCTAAAAATGTACTAAAAATAGTTAAAAATTAATAAAAGAAAGAAAAATAACTAAAAAACAAACATATCTTGGTGCTAAAATACTACCATTCAAAAGTTTGGGTACAGTAAATTGATACTTTTATTCAGAAAGGCTACACTACATTACAACTGATCAACAGTGATGGTAAAGACACAATATTTCTATTTTAAATTAATAAATAGAATATTTTTAAACTTTCTATTCATTAAATATTGTATTTGTGTGTATTATGGTTTTCACAAACAAACTAAAGTTTTCAAAAACTGTTTTCAATACTGATAATAATAATGTTTCTTGAGCAGCAAATCAGCATATTAAGATGATTTCTGAAGGATCATGTGACACTGAAGACTGGAGTAATGATGCTGAAAATTCAGCTTTGCATCACAGGAATAAATTACATTTTACAATATATTCAAATAGAACGCAGGTATTTCAAACTGTAATAATATTTCATAATATTACTGTTTTTACTGTATTTCAAATAAAAACATATGAATAAATATAGCCTTGGTGAGCACAAGACACTATAAACAAACATTATAAAAAAAACTTGCGGTGGTGTATATAATGAACGGAATAAATACTGAAAAAATGGAATTAAAGTCTGAAAAACTTTTTTTCCTTCTTCCTTTCCCACCAAAAATCACCATCACACCAATCTCTTTGATTTCCATTCTCACCTATACAGCTGCTTCCTCTTCTCTCCTTTACTGGGCGGGCCCAGCTGATCTTGGTCCAATGACAGCCAAGCAACGAAGCTGAAGGCGGAGCCTG
Organism: Sinocyclocheilus grahami; assembly: GCF_001515645.1. Classification (NCBI taxonomy): domain Eukaryota; kingdom Metazoa; phylum Chordata; class Actinopteri; order Cypriniformes; family Cyprinidae; genus Sinocyclocheilus; species Sinocyclocheilus grahami. The sequence continues at coordinate 1,890,018 of NW_015505222.1, read as the reverse complement.
GCCAACGGAGGATGGTCGGCACGGCAATGCCAGCCATGGGCGGCGACAGATCAAAGTACTGCATGGCGCTCTCCAGGCCCTGTTTGCGCACCATCCCCAGGAGCGCCCGCAGCACCGGACCCACATACGGGTGAGCGCGGCCCGGCTCGTCCTGACGCAGGAGTCTCAGCAGATTCTGGAGCTCAGAGGAACTCAGCGACTGGCTGCCTAAAGACCCCAACAGGCCCACCAGACTCTCGGCACAGGCCCGGTGCAGCCGCTCGTGTCTCTCCAGAGCCGACAGCACTCTGGCAGTCATGCAGGAGTTGACGCAGGTGGCTCGCGTGCACCGGTTCAGACAGCAGATGCGCCGGAGCCAGTCGGCAGTGAAGATCTGCAGCTCGGCAGAGTCCAGCTCTGGAAGCCACTGGATCAGGAGCAGGAGAGGCTCCACGTTGCTGATGCCCAAGAGACCCACGGACGAATGCTCACCCTCAACAGCCTGCAGGAAGACAGCGATGAAAAGAGAGAAAGTGAGACGGCTCCGTTCCAAATGTAGTGAGCTGCCCACTTAGGGAGAATTTAACGGTAGGTCAGATCACTCAAGACAGATGTAAATAGCAAGTGTAAGCATCCTGACTGTCTTCTTTATAGCTGAATCAAACAACAGTTATTGAATTCAACTGAATCAACACTGAACTGATTTGCGATGAGTAATGACACTTTTTAGAGCACTTTTTTTCTCACAAATGCGAGTTTACATCTCAGAATTGCGTCATATAAATTCACAATTCTGACTTTTTTTTTTTTTTTGAATTGTGAGATGTAATCTCACGATTGCGAGTTGGTAAAGTCAGAATTGCGAGATATTAAAGTCAGAATTGAAGGATATGTGCAGGACTTTTTGAGTTTATATCTCACCATTCTGACTTTATAACTCGCAGTTGAGAGTTCATATCACGCAATTCTGAGAAAAAAGTCAGAATTGTGAGATTAAAAAGTCACAATTACCTTTTTTATTTTTTTGTTCAGTGGCGGAAATGGGCTTCCATACATATTTGATGAACTTTGCATCATGTGATTCTGTTATTTTACTGTTTTGTTTTTAACTTTGAAGCTGCTTTGAAACAATCTGTATTGTATAAAGTGATATAGATAAAAAGGGGCGTTGACTTGATGAGAAAAAAATAGGGGGAAGATAACATCATGTGACTGACTCACAGGAAGTGCTCATCTCACCATGTTCATGAGTTCCTTCAGCAGGTGTCTGGACGGTTGACCCAGTGACACCAACACCTCATACAGGTGAGTGTAGCCAATCCGCTCCTTAAACACTTCCTACAAGGGAACGAGGCTATTTTAGTTACTATAAATAGTTCAATGACTAGTTCAAGAGCTCTATCCCTAGTCATCATGTACTAAAAGAATTAGCATTAAAACATGCATTGGCTATATGATTTTTCCAAGTTGTAAATAAAGCAAAAATAATTGGAGTATGTTTTACAAGAAAATTCAATTTCAGTCTTTAATATTTAATCATATTTAATATTTTAATATTGAATGATTTTTGACAAAAAAATTATCAGAACAATTGTTTTCAACATTGATAATAAGAAGAAATATTTCTTGAGCAGCAAATTAGAATGATTTCTAAAGGATCATGTGACGCTGAAGACTGTGTAGTAATGATGCTGAAAATTCAGCTTTGCATCATAGAAATAAATTACATTTTAAGATATATTAAAATAGGAAACTTTATATTTGACAGTATTATTGTTTTTATTGTATTTTAATCAAATTAATTCAGCCTTGGCTAGCAGAACAGACTAAAACTTTAAAAAATGTAGTAAACTTTTGAATGATAATGTACAGTACATATTTCTTCCTATTATAAAACTTCACTTTAGGCCCATTCCAGATAGGAATCCTGTACACAAAGGATGGATCACTTGATTATAACAAACCTTTGCAGCAGGCGACTTGTGCATCACTGTCGTGAGAGTTTTGATCGTTGCCATGGCAAGAGAGTCGAGCCTCCCTTGGAACACCTGATTGGAGGAAAACACAGTCAATCAAGAGATCCAGCCAATGGCTGAAGACTCAGTACAGCATGAGGCCTGTTCTATTCCTGCCCTATCTGTTCACTTTGCCATGCAAATGATGAGTGAAAAGCCATGACGAATGGCAAAAATGCTACAACAGAACCATGCTTACATGAACAGGCAGGAATAGAATCAGACACTGTGGGCAATTCAAAAATGTTGATTATCTTTGTGAAACTGTTTGAGTTCTGAGTCTCTGCTATACACAATATCAGACCATCGGTGCTCAGATCTGAAACTAAAAACTCCAACACCAACACCAACACCAACCAATACACCTGAATACACACACAGACAACATAATCCCTCCACAACCCAAAAAATCTGTCCAGCCACGCGGTGTCATGATACTCCTGATTGGCAGATTGCAAAAAATCACATGACATTCAATCTGCCATTGCAATTGGCTAGTTCATTGGGTATAAGAATACGACAAAGACTGGCTGGAGAGTGACGCAGCAAATAAACAGAATAAGACATGAAATCAAGGAGGTACTTCTACACAGCATAAAGCACACAGCTACAGGCTGCTGAAGTCACAGAATTCCAACCCTGTTACCAAAACACCAGAGGACAGGCGAAGGGGGAACGGGAGGAAAACAAGCAAAGCAAAATATATCAAATGAGATGATCATTGAAAGCATGAGTGAGTACATAAACTAAAGACCACTCCATTACAAGCTTCTACATTCACAGCACTTTACATGAAGAAATGGACTGATAATTGTTCTGCTTCTGCAACGAGGAAGCATTGAATGGCTCATGAAACAGGGCTGGTCACTTATGGTGTCAGTTTATTTGGATATGACACTCTGTGCTGTGTAAATGCATGCAAGTACGAGTGGGTAATATAAGCAAAAATTTACCATTTTAAATATTACATTTATTATATATTGTTAAATATCGTGGTCAATGAGTCAATATAAATGTTATGGAAAATTGACCTAAAACCCACTGAAAAAAAAAAGTTCATTTAAATGTGAAACTAGTGATAGGCCAATATTTTAGCCAATATTAGACTATAATGAGAATATCAGTATATGTCAATATCCATATTCAGTTGGTTGATTAACAAACAGAAAACATTTTAAGAAACATTTAATATACTCTATTTTTAAGTAAATCTTGTAATATTACGTGCAATTTCAAAAATTAAAATTAAGTTTACATTTCAGCAAATTCATGTACATTATTTTCCATTATTATATTGAATTTTTTGTTTTATTATTTGTTATATTAGTGCTCTATAATATATTCATTATTATCTAAATTTAGAGTGTAAATGGAGTGTTCATTATATATTATTGTGTGTATGCATATTATAAACTTTAACACTTACAGTGGTGTGAAAAAGTGTTGGCCCCCTTCCTGATTGCTTATTTTTTTGCATGTTTGTCACACTTTAATGTTTCAGATCATCAAACAAATTTTAATATTAGTAAAAGATAACACAAGTGAACACAACATGCAGTTTTTAAATGAAGGTTTTTATTATTAAGGGAAAACAAAATCCAAAACTACATGGCACTGTGTGAAGAAGTGTTTGCCCCCTAAATCTAATAACTGGTTGGGCCACCCTTAGCAGCAACAACTGCAATCAATCGTTTGCGATAACTTGCAATGAGTCTGTTACAGCGCTGTGGAGGAATTTTGGTCAACTCATCTATGCAGAATTGTTGTAATTCAGACACATTGGAGGGTTTTCGAGCATGGAGCGTCTTTTTAAGGTCATGCCACAGCATCTCAATAGGATTCAGGTCAGGACTTTGACTAGGCCACTCTTATCTTTGACTAATATTTAAATTTATTTGATGATCTGAAACATTAAAGTGTGACAAACATGCAAAAAAAATAAGAAATCAGGAAGGGGGCCAACAATTTTTTACACCACTGTATTTCATATATATATATGAAACAGTACTTTTCATATACATGTAATTTTCTTTTATTAAATTGGATTGTTAATAATATAATTTACACATTATACAACATTACATTTTTTATTATTTATATCAATAAATATTATTATTACTTATAATAATAAATATTATTTAAAATTTAAAATGTATGTATTATTTCTATTATATATTTTATATATATTTGTCTCATTATTATTATTATATTTACATTATATTGGCTCACTGTAGATATTGTTATCAGTTAATTATTAAAAAAATTAAATTTCATCTGCTTGTATCAACCGGTATATCACCCACCCCTCTTAAGTTTGGTTCTTATGTGACTCATAGTGACCCTGCTCAGGTGAGAGAGAGAGAGAGAGAGAGAGAGAGACTGAGAGAGCGAGAGAGCGAGAGAGAGAGAGAGAGAGAGAGAGAGGACTGTGATCTTGTCCTGGAGTGGTCATGTGGGCGGCAGGGGGCGTGGTGAGCGGGAGCGACAGGCACAGGTGGGCGGTACCTGAATCTCACTCTCTCCTGTCAGTAACCTGTTGGTTAAATCTTTCTGGTCCTTGTCTGCGGCTGTGCACCTAGCGTTAACCAGCTGCCGGACGGAGCCGACCGCAGCAAGCACAGACGGGCAGATGAGAGGAAAGTGCAAAGGGTTAAGGTTAAAAGGTAGGAGGTCAAAGGTC
>NW_015505222.1:1879199-1885094 GCF_001515645.1 Sinocyclocheilus grahami | reverse complement strand
ACTGTATTTCATATATATATATGAAACAGTACTTTTCATATACATGTAATTTTCTTTTATTAAATTGGATTGTTAATAATATAATTTACACATTATACAACATTACATTTTTTATTATTTATATCAATAAATATTATTATTACTTATAATAATAAATATTATTTAAAATTTAAATGTATGTATTATTTCTATTATATATTTTATATATATTTGTCTCATTATTATTATTATATTTACATTATATTGGCTCACTGTAGATATTGTTATCAGTTAATTATTAAAAAAATTAAATTTCATCTGCTTGTATCAACCGGTATATCACCCACCCCTCTTAAGTTTGGTTCTTATGTGACTCATAGTGACCCTGCTCAGGTGAGAGAGAGAGAGAGAGAGAGAGAGAGAGACTGAGAGAGCGAGAGAGCGAGAGAGAGAGAGAGAGAGAGAGAGAGGACTGTGATCTTGTCCTGGAGTGGTCATGTGGGCGGCAGGGGGCGTGGTGAGCGGGAGCGACAGGCACAGGTGGGCGGTACCTGAATCTCACTCTCTCCTGTCAGTAACCTGTTGGTTAAATCTTTCTGGTCCTTGTCTGCGGCTGTGCACCTAGCGTTAACCAGCTGCCGGACGGAGCCGACCGCAGCAAGCACAGACGGGCAGATGAGAGGAAAGTGCAAAGGGTTAAGGTTAAAAGGTAGGAGGTCAAAGGTCATGACCCTAAGTGCCTAGGTGTTCCGTCGCTAAAGGACAGAAACATGCATGGATAGAAGGCAGTGCTGCAGTTCTGACAGGTGTACATGCTGTAAGATGATAACTATATAAGCACAGTGAGACAGTTTTAATAGCAACATAAGTAGTAAATAAACAGTTAATCTGAAACACACAAATATTCACAAAACATACTGTTCTTTAAGGCAAAGATGAAAAAAAAAATATTGTAAATATTTGCACGAAAAACTGACTGGCGAGACAAATTCTGTCATGCATAAATCCTGCAACTGAACACACTGTCAGTTAAACGACAATAAACAAGTCTTTAGATTCTGACAGGATCTACAACAAACATAGATATTCCTGTCAAACACTACAATGTATAAGGCAATAGGTCATTAACAACCTGTAAAAGTCACTGAGTGTCAATAGAGCTCAACTGCTGGGTCTCGGAAGAATTCAATTAAAAATCTGCACATCTTTTAGAGATAACATCAATCTTTCATAAGAGACCTGCCATGATTTTAAAGCTGCCAAATTCTGTAGAAGTCAACGTCATTTGCCTACATTATTAAAGAATCACAATTAACTGCTGAATATTAGTATGTTAGGGTCATAACTAATTTGCACTTAAAAATATGACTTCACTGTTTAGGATTAGATAATTGTATATTTAAAAGGATAATAAATAATTATATCATATCTTGTTTTACAGGCAAAATAATCTATCGTTCAAAAGTTTGGGGTCAGTAAGATCACTTTATGTTTTTGAAAGAGTCTCTTATGATCACCAAAGCTGCATTTATTTGATCAAAAATAGTTAAAACAGTAACATTGTGAAATATTATTACAATTTAAAATAACTATTTTTCATCTGAATATACATTAAAATGTAATTTATTCCTGTGAAGCAACGTTGAATTTTCAGCATCCAAGTCTTCAGTGTCACACGATCCTTCAGAAATCATTCTAATATACTGATTTGCTGTTCAAGAAACATTTCACTTAAAAATATGACTTCACTGTTTAGGATTAGATAATTGTATATTTAAAAGGATAATAAATAATTATATCATATCTTGTTTTACAGGCAAAATAATCTATCGTTCAAAAGTTTGGGGTCAGTAAGATCACTTTATGTTTTTGAAAGAGTCTCTTATGATCACCAAAGCTGCATTTATTTGATCAAAAATAGTTAAAACAGTAACATTGTGAAATATTATTACAATTTAAAATAACTATTTTTCATCTGAATATACATTAAAATGTAATTTATTCCTGTGAAGCAACGTTGAATTTTCAGCATCCAAGTCTTCAGTGTCACACGATCCTTCAGAAATCATTCTAATATACTGATTTGCTGTTCAAGAAACATTTCTGATTATTATCAATGTTGAAAACAGTTGTGCTGTTTCATATTTACGTGGATACAATGGATTATTTCAGGATTCTCTGATTAATAAAAAGTTCAAAAGAACAGCATTGAAACAGAAATCTTTTGTAACATTATAAATGTCTTTACTGTCCCTTTTGATCAATTTAATTCCTCATCTGATAAGAAAATACATTCATATCTGTGTTTTTGTGTCTTCTTAAAGTATTCACAATGGTTTATGGGAAGAGTAGTGCATTCATTCCCTCAAAAGAGACATAAAATCTTTTCCCCCCCACAAATTTTCAAATGCTTTTTTCCTGCGAATCAAATATTGATTCATCTCGGCTTTGAAGACTTTCTTTGAAAGGAAAGATTCTCTGAATGTTCCCAAAGCTCTAGATCGACTCAGAACTGAATAAACCCAAATGCATGATGGTCAGGAAAAGTAGCGTCTGTAGAGGAGCTCACCTTGCTGTTCTGCAGGAGTCTGGTCAGATGCTCAAAGCAGTTACTGTTGAGGAAGATGGCCTGCAGGACGGGGCGGTCGCTGCACTCAAACATGTCCTGAATGGTTTCTGAGTGAAACGGAGAACAGGATTCAGAACAGAGAAGCGGTCAAGATTAGCAAACACGACACGAGTGACAGATCAACTCACCGAGCATGTTCACCTGTAACGCCACAAAGCGGCTCTCCCAGTGCCGAGAGCGGGGCGGCGACGGGCGACCTTTGACCTGCGCTGTGGCGGCGGGGTCCGAGTTGAGCAGTTTGAAGTAGCTCTCCAGCACTGAGCTGATCTCCACCTGTCTCTGATCGGAGCTGCTGGCCAGGAGCCGGTGCACCACCTCCCGCAAACAGCCCAGAGTCAACAGAGCCTTCCTGTCAGGATCCTCGCTGTCCCAGTCCTCTCCGTCTCCACCGCCGCTCAGACACTCGCCGGCACCCAACACTCCCAGCAGCACCTCCATCGTGGCCGGAGAGATGGCCAGCAGGGCGTTACGCTGTTGAGAGAGAGAAGACGATGTGAAAAGACACATCAAGTACATCATCTTGAACCTAAACCACTTCACATACAAATTCCACTGAAATGTTTGTAGATGACCTTTCAAAAACAGCTAAAATGGATCTAAATAAATCAGAAATGAGTACTTTATAGACATGTTTTAGAAATAGTTTTTAAGAACTATTACTTAAAAATGTGCGTTCATGCTGTGAGACACTGAAAAAAAAAAAACAGCCAGATGCGTCACAGCAAAGACATAAGCATGTTTACACTGACAAACAATTAAAAACTAGTGCTGTCAAACGATTAATCGCATCCAAAATTAAAGTTTTTGTTTACATAATATATCTGTGTGTACTGTGTATATTTATTATGTATATATAAACACACATACATGCATATTTAAGAAAAATACGTTATGTTTATATATTAAATATATTTATATACAATATAAATTATATGAATATACATATATACATGTAAATATTTTCAATATATATATATTTGTATATACATAAATATACACAGTACACACACATTATGTAAACAAAAACTTTGGATGCGATTAATCGTTTGGCAGCACTATTAAAAACAAATACAATACTAATATTTTGTTTATTATAAAATAGATTTTTTTTTTCAAAAGTAAGATTTAAAATGATTTACATAAATGTTTAGCATATTTTGCATATTTGGTCTTCACTGTTGCATTTATTTGCATACTTAATGCAACTGGTCTTGTTTTTTGCCATTATTTGCATGCTGAATTGCAATTGGTCTTCTTTTGTTTCTTTATTTGCATACTATATTGCATCTGGACTTCTTTCTTGCAGTTATTTGCATACCAAATTGCAAGCAGTCTTCTTTTGTGCATATGTTTGTACACTAAATTGTGACTTGTCTTCTTTCTTGCAATTATTTGTACACTGAATTGCGATTGGTTGTCTTATACGTATTTATTTGTATACTAAATCGTGATTTGTCCTCTTTCTTGCAAATGTTTGTATAAAGAATTGCAATTGGTTTTCTTTTATGTATTTATTTGCATACTAAATTGCGATTGGTCCTCTTTCTTGCAATTATCTGCATACCGAATTGCAATTGGTCTTTTGTATATGTAACTGCATACAAAATTGTAATTGGTCTTCTTTCTTGCTATTATTTGCATGCAGAATTGCATTTATTTGTATGGTATTATTTTTTATACTACACTGCAATTATTTGCATTCCGAATTGTGATTGGTGGAAATGTAATTTCACCAGTTAACACACCATTTTATCTTCAGCACTATTCTTTTGTTGCAGTGGCATGATCTCACCTGTCCACCCGCAACAACGGCTCCAAACAGGTGCAAAAGGCAACATTTAAGACTGTCCTTCAGGTGCTCACTCTCCTGAAAACATTCTGAAACACAAACACACACACACAAATGAATGAAGAGGTGTCTGCAAATAACATGGCAACAAAAACATGCTGAATAATTTTCTTGCATTCTTCCTGTAACTCTTTACTGTCCCCTGTCTCTACAGAGACCCCCAGAGTTTTTTTCGTTAGTTTCATTATTTCTCATCAGCTCCTCAGTGCTATAGACTCAGGCAACAGAAAGTAAAATATTGACAGCATTAACGCACAGTTACAATCAGAAACAGAGTGACACTTCATGTCTCTAAAACACAGATAAGCGGTGTTAGTGTCTAACCAAAGGGACACTGAGGCTGCTTTGTTTAGAGAGCGCTGGTTATGTGCCATCGCTGAAGGCCAAATGATAAACAGCAGATTTGATCAGTAAATAAACACACCACATGCCCCACAGGGTTCATCCAGAGAAAGAGAGAGAGACTTACGGTAGAAGAAGGGCACAAACTCTACAGTGAGCGGTGCGGCTTTAAACTTCTGTCTGCTTCTCTCCACAGTACTGAGCTGCTGTCTGCAAGAACAAACAAACCACATAAACAGACCCATTACTCACATTTCAATACAATATCTCACAATCCTGGATCACGTCATAGAGCAGGCATTCCCAAACCGTCTTGTCAGTCAAACCCATTTGACCTAATATGTGACCATGGACCACAAAACCATATGGGTCATAAGGGTCCATTTTGTAATTGCTGAATAAATAAGCTTTCCATTGATGTATGGTTTGTTAGGATAGGACAATATTAGACCGAGATACAACTATTTGAAAATCTGGAATCTGAGGGTGCAAAAAAATCTAAATATTGAGAAAATCGCCTTTAAAAAGTTGTCCAAATGAAGTCCTTAGCAATGCATATTACTAACCAAAAATTAAGTTTTGATATATTTATGGTAGGAAATCTACAAAATATCTTTATGGAACATGACCTTTATCCTAATGATTTCTGGCATAAAAGAAAAATCGATCATTTTGACCCATACAATGTATTTTTGGCTATTGCTACAAATATACCCCAGCGACTTAACACTGCTTTTGTGCTCCAGGGTCACACATGTTTACTTGAAGTACTCCCCAAGATTTTAAGTCAATATTTCAATAAAACACATTTGCATGTTCATGGTTCTCTGATGTCAGGTAATGGTCACATGGCATGCAGGAAAACAACTAAACCATTTCATAAATTTTTTCGTCTTTTATTTAGATTGTTTTCATTTTAAAAAGCATTAAAGGGGTCATATGATGCGATTTAAATTTTTCCTTTCTCTTTGGAGTGTTACAAGCTCTTGGTGCATAAAGAAGATCTGTAAAGTTGCAAAGACTAAAGTCTCAAATCCAAAGAGATATTCTTTATAAAAGTTAAGAGTCAACCACGCCTACCTAAAACGGCTCGTTC
>NW_015505222.1:1874899-1879189 GCF_001515645.1 Sinocyclocheilus grahami | reverse complement strand
TCGCTTTTCAGACCGATGAGTTTTGTAAAAATCTACGCGTTTCAGAAAGACGGGGCATAGAGGAGAAACAATAATGTACAGTATGTGTAAAATAATGTGTTTTTTGAACCTTAAACCGCATAAAACAGTTCATTACACCAAATACACAAAATAATGTTATTTTTAGCAACATCATATGACCCCTTTAATTTTAATTTTGTAATTATTTTTATGAATGAATTATTTGCATCAATCCCTCCAGTTGGAGGGGAGGTCCCGATGAGTTTTGTAAAAATCTACGCGTTTCAGAAAGACGGGGCATAGAGGAGAAACAATAATGTACAGTATGTGTAAAATAATGTGTTTTTTGAACCTTAAACCGCATAAAACAGTTCATTACACCAAATACACAAAATAATGTTATTTTTAGCAACATCATATGACCCCTTTAATTTAAATTTTGTAATTATTTTTATGAATGAATTATTTGCATCAATCCCTCCAGTTGGAGGGGAGGTAAAATAAATAAATAAATAATAGTGAATGTATTAACCATAATATATTAATTTAAATAATAAAAAATATAAAGTACTAGATAACATTGAAAAACATATCTATTGAGCAGTCTTTTCCCCCCAATATGTTATTATTTTCAGTGGCATTTGTGCCACAATCCCAGGTTATTTTCTCCAGTCATGTTACCTGCCCTCAAATAACCTTGGGGGGAAAAAAACACACACACACACGCACACACACTGACTGGAACGATGAACAGCTCTTCACAGAACTTGTAGAACAAGACATGTGTTTATTGGTCAAACACCGCTGTGTTTTTCACTGTATATGTGTGTGTTTGCCTCATTTGACAGCGTGTATCTGTGTGGCTCATGTTACTGAATAACAGGGAACTGCACTGGATTGAGCGCTTTGGGTTAGCAACACCTATACCATAACTTGTAACATAAACCTTCACATACAGATTCTCCACTGGCTGGTCATTATTGTGGTGCCGAATAACTAAAGCAGCATTTACAACGCATTTCACTGCAGACAATGTATTTTATTTCTCAGTGAAGTTATTTCAGAGGTGAAAAGTTAAAACATGATAAAAGATTTATCTTTTTGAACAAACTTTTTTTTTTCTTTAAAATAACACGCACTGATGAATCATTCACAAGAAGACCAGGAGTATTTAATAGCAAAGCAAATGATTTACTTTTTCAGTAAATGGTTTTGATTTAACGTTGACTCTGCACCGCTATTTTAAACAGAGCAGCTCTCCAAACAACACCGGTTTATTCTACAGTTAGGAGCCTAAGAATGCCCTATTCAGTGTGCATGAGGAAACGTCTGGATTAGTACATGCTCGTACAAAGCGATTAACAACTGAGGCCGTGATGTCCTCTTACTGAAGCATGACTGGCATTTGACAGGTGTGATGTTTACATACAATGCATTTTTTGCATGCAAGAAATGTTACCCGTTAGACAATTGGGTGAAAGTGTAGTAAGATGCATCATGTGTCATCAAAGACAAATATTTAAGTTATTTCTGAAAAGCTTCAGCTGTGGGATCGGCATTGGTTGCATATCTCACCCGTGAATGCGATGCCTCCAGTTGTGATAGGGATCATACAGACTCTCACAGAAGGCCAGAGCGTGACGGACAAACTCCTCGGCTTGTGTCTGATCAGCCAGCTCCTTCTCTTTCGTCTTACTCTTCAGCTAAACAGAGAGAAAAAGAGTTGATTTACTTTAATACTGAGGAAAAGAGGGGGGAAAGAAGAAACAGAAAGGACAATAAAGAAGAGAGAAAATGGAAGAGGAAAGAGAAAAGAGAAGAGGAATAAGAGGAGAGGAGAGGAAAGGGATAGGAAGAGAAGAAAGAAAAGGAAGAGGATGAGGAAAACGGGAAAAGGAACAGGAAGAAGGAACGATAAGAAAGGATAGAAGAAGAGGAAACAATAAATAATAATTAAATGGAAAAAGAAAAGAAGTGGAATACAGAGAAAGGAAGATAAAGAGGAAAATAAAGGAAAAACAGAAAGGAAGAGGAAATGACACGAAAAGGAAGAAGGCTAGAGGAAAAGGATGTGTAAAATTACATGTAAAAGAAGAATAAAGAAAGAGGAAGTGGAAAAGGAGAACAGGGAGAAGGAAAAGGAAAGGAACAGGAAAGGCCAGGAAAACAATAAAAGAGGAGAGGAAATGGAAGTCCAAATGCCCTCTTTATTTTCCTGCCATTTCCTCTTAATTTGTTATTTTCCACATCTCTTTCCTCTAGTCTTCCTCAAGAAAGAAGAGAGAAACATGAAGAAGAAAACAGAAAAAGGAAGAGTAAGAGGAATGGGAACGGGAAGAAAAGAAAAGGAAAAGTAAGGGAAAGGTAAAAAAGGAACAGACTAGAAATAGAGGATAGGAAAAGGAAGAGAATGAGAAATAACAGAGTAAAGGGGCATGGAAAGTTAAGGCAGAGGAATTAATTGGAAAATGAAGAGGAAAGAATAGGGAAGAGGAAGAGGAAGAGGGCAAAACAGGACAGTTTGACCACCATTAAATAATGGGGACAGAAAGTAAAAAATAAATGGATAAACAGAAAACTTGATTTTGAAGCGAGTTTCAGACCTGCTGGATGTAAAGTGTTGTCATGGTGATGATGTGGTTTATGTAGGAACAGGCGCTGATCTCTTCCACATTTGACAGGTTCCTGTCAAGACACATCACACAGCTGTCAGTGTGGAGAAACTCTGTGTGCGTGCGTGTGTGCGCATGTGTGTAGCTGTATTGGACAGACTGCCGTATGACAGGACCATTAGTTCTAGCTGTCAGAGAGATTCCCCTGCCACCCCTATGATCATAAATCACACACTGACTGCTGCTGAAGCAGGACATCCAGCTGACGCTACAGAGTCTGTGAGTGGACAAATTACAACATCTTACTGAGTGGACATGCATGTGAAATATATGTTCACAGAAGAAGACATTATCGTCCCAGGAGCTACACTAAGATTCAAAAGTTTGGGGTCGGTTAGATGTTTTAAATGTTTTGAAAAAACTCTCTTATGCTCACCAAGGCTGCATTTATTTGATAAAAAATACAGTAACAATAATGACATTGTGAAATATTATTACAATTTAAAATAACATTTTGCTATTGTAACATTTTAAACTAATTTATTCCTGTGATCAATCAATCATTACAGTCTTCACGATCCTTCAGAAATCATTCTAATATGCTGATTTGCTGCTCAGGAAACATTTCTGATTCATATTTTTGTGGAAAACAATGATTTTTCTATTCAAATGAACAACATTTATTTAAATAATATATCTTTTGTAACATTATTTAGAAATATCTTTACTGTCACTTTTGATCAATTTAATGCATCCTTGTATGAAGCTATGCTGAATAAAACGATATATTTCTAAAATATTACTGACCCCAAAGTTTTGAATGGTAGTGTATGTCTGAAAAATGTCTCTTTTACATCTAAAAACTGTAACCATCTAAAAGAGTTTGACTAGAGTCATGTTAAACAACCTTAAATAAAGTAGTCTATGGGATATCCTCATTAAGTGTGTGTGTACATTTGAGTAGCAGCTGCCATTCGAGCAATGGCACTGTCGGACCCTTAAAAGTCTTGATGTGTCGCTGAAAGTGGAAACCACGCATGAACCCTCGGCAGCAGGTGCTCGGAGAACTCATGAAACATTCAGCAGGATCACAGGTGTCCAGTTTCTGTTTTTACTGAGATTCAGTGCACTTTATATTTTCATAAGAGACTCTATATGCAAACAGTTCTTTTACTCGAGTAAGTTTGTGCATTTAGCTCAAATACTGATCTGTTTCTGCAATGTTTTTTCTTAGTCATAAAGCGCTTCTCTCCCATCAGGCCCTCAGAGTCTGACCTGCAGATGACGATGAGGAACTTGAGGAGCAGGAGGGCCAACGTCTGCTGCTCGGGCTCCAGTCCCTCAGATGCTTTCTGCACACACTGCAGCAGCTGCAGACGCAACACCTGCAGGATGTTATCAGGTAACAGCGTCATGACGGGCGGCGTCTCCTCCAACCTGCAGCACACATGCAAAATCATCAGAAATTGATGACACAAATTTTACAATTCAATTCGATTCACAATTCACAAACTCGCGATTTGATTCACAATTCACAAACTCGCGATTCGATTCACAATTCATAAACTCGTGATTCGATTCACAATTCACAAACTCGCGATTCCATTCACAATTCACAAACTCGTTATTCCATTCACAATTCACAAACTCGCGATTCCATTCACAATTCACAAACTTT
>NW_015505222.1:1844080-1874686 GCF_001515645.1 Sinocyclocheilus grahami | reverse complement strand
GATTCAAAATTCACAAACTCGTGATTCCATTCACAATTCACAAACTCGCGATTCCATTCACAATTCACAAACTCGCGATTCCATTCACAATTCACAAACTCACGATTCCATTCAAAATTCACAAACTCACGATTCCATTCAAAATTCACAAACTCGCGATTCCATTCACAATTCACAAACTCGCGATTCCATTCACAATTCACAAACTCGCGATTCCATTCACAATTCACAAACTCGCGATTCCATTCACAATTCACAAACTCGCGATTCCATTCACAATTCACAAGCTTGCAATTCAATTAACAAGCTTGCAATTCAAATCACAAACTTGCAATTTAATTCACAAACTTGCAAATTCGATTCAATTCCGATCTCAATTGGTTATAATAGCATTATAATAACTTAAATAACGTAAAAGACATAATTATATTTCTACTCTAGATTGTTGTTTAAAATATAAACATTTAAATGGTGGCTGTCATGAAAACTTGGATTTGTTACATACATGAAATATGGAAGAAAGGTTTAAGGAAAAATGATATGTAATATATTGCATATATTTAGTAATTCTTGGAATCAATATCAGTTCATCAAAATGAGAATCGATTAAACAATCCTTTTTCAACACGGCCCTATTATAAATGCAAAACCATTATAAAATCCATATATATTGATTACGATACTTAAATGGAGCTTTTGTGATGCTTGAATCCCCCGGGGACTAATTGCAGTGAAAATGAAGACCAACATATGGGGTTTGAAGGCATAAGTGACAACAGAACTGTCATTTTTGGGGGTAATTACTCCTTTAAAGCACCTCTGGGATTTGTAATTCTGCAGTCCTGACCGTGAAGGCAAATACTCTGCACTACAAGAGTGTGTTTTTCCAGCATCTAAAAGAGTGAGAGAACTGTACAGTAATGAAGCGGATCTGTGTGAGAAGAACAGCACAGCTGTAAAGGAGAGAGACGAATAAACCCATGACAATCCCATCTCTCTCTCCGTCTGTCGGTTCCTGGCTCTCCTCTCGCTCCGCATTACGTAATGTCATCTGACAGCCTAAGCACTTCATGATCACATGACCACAGCTGGGAAAGCGAGAGTGATTTTCTCATGCACTACCGCCGCATAAATCCACTCTCCCTCTTTCTGTCCTTCAGCCTCTGTAACGGTCTTATTTCCCACTTTTATCTAGTTCTAGCCTCTTCGATTTATTTTCCATGCACACACACATACACACAGAGACTAGGCTCGCTGGATTTCTCTGTATTGCCGCTCACTTGCATCAGAACGTGACCTCGATGGCAGGGCGTCCGTTAAATACGGCTCATTAACCACAGACATGAATGTACACAAACAGACACATAACCAAAACAATCATGTGATGAGTCTCTAATATTAAACCATTAAATTTAGCTTATTAAGTTTAACAGAGGATAGCAGTTAAAAAAGGCGTACTTCCCGTCTAGTCTGTCTCATATTACACACCAACAAACTACTCAAAGACAGTCTTAAGGGTTATTGTCATTAATTAAACTAAAAAGTGTTACTTAATTTTATTACTTAAACTTTAAGGCTTTAAGGCAACACTTTACATTTTCATTTAGTTGAACTTCAAGTACTAACATTACAAAAACAAAACAAAAAAACTCCCCAGCACAACAAAATTATTAAAACTTAAAACAACTTAGCTAAAATTAAAGTCAAAACCAAAAATCTAAAAAATTAAATCGAATTCAAAATGTTAACAAACACCATCCACCATTTGTAAATTGAACACATCTAGCTTCCAATGTCATCCGCTTCCAGCTATTGTTAGCTGTACAAAACAACTCGCTTTTCTGATTGATATTGCAAACTGGTGTTCTTACCATATTATTTTACCATATTATTCTTAATTATAAACACACTGGTTTGTCGCACAAACAGTTTTACAGTACTTTGTTATTCATGGTTATTTCCCTACAGCAGAGAATGAATCAGAAGTCTCACACGTTCACAGAAAACAGCTTACTTCAGCGATGAAAAATAAGGTGGATAGTAGTATATCAATAATACTAAAATAACACTGGACATAGTACACAAAAATGGTCAAATATCACAAATATCACAATCTGATTGGCTTGCTTTTATTCCAATAAGTCTCTCAGGCAAGTCACTTTAGTCTGCAGCCTTTCATATGATTGTGCCTTTAAGCTCAAATTCTCAGGGTAATCTGGCTAATTCATATGTGCATTCTTAAGTAAATAAAAATATTATTAAATATTACTTTTAACTGCAAGATGGGACTTTTATTTCTACAGCTGCGATATTGTATGTAATGTTGCCTCTAACAAAAAGGTGATTGGCTCTTTTAAAGGGTTAGTTCAATCAAAAAAATTCAATTCTGTCATTAATTACTCACCCTTGTGTCGTTCTAAACCCGTAAGACCTCCGTTCATCTTCGGAACACAAATTAAGATATTTTTGATGAATTCTGAGAGCTCTCTGGCTCTCCCATTGACAGCAATGTAATTACCACGATCAAGGTCCAGAAATGTAGCAAGGAGATCGGTAAAATAATCCATGTCACATCATGGGTTCAACCGTAATTTTACGAAGCTACAAGAATACTTTTTGTACGCAAAGAAAACAAAAATAACGACTTTATTCAACCATTCTTCTCCTCCGCGTCACCCTGGTGCCATTTTGGAGAGTATCCACTGAACGTAAACAGCGTATGCTGTTCTGTGTCAGCTACGTTTTCTATGTCGTTTACGCTTTGATTTGAACGAAAACAACGTATCCGTGTGGTTCAGTTGACACAGAACAGCATACGCTGTTGGCATTCAGTGGATACTCTCTAAAATGGCGCCAGGGTGACGCGGAAGAGAAGAATTGTTGAAAAAAGTCATTATTTTTGTTTTCTTTTCATCGCTTCATAAAATTACGGTTTGAACCCCTGATGTGACATGGACTATTTTACCGATCTCCTTGCTGCGTTAATTTGTGTTCCGAAGATGAACGGAGGTCTTACGGGTTTAGAACGACATGAGGGTGAGTAATTAATGACAGAATTTCCATTTTTGGGAGAACTATCCCTTTAACTGTAGGTGGGACTACTGCCGCCATATTAAGCATTATGGTTACACCCATTCATATACAGGTATGTACTAGAAGGCCAACCTCCACTTCTACACAGGGAGTGATTCAGGATACAAAACTACATATTTTCAAAAACTGACTAAATAAGCTCCAAGGTGGACCAGACTTGATACTAACTGTCACAAGACTGGCTATGCAAGACTTCAGCCCATATTGTAGTGCAGAAAAAAACTGAAACGATGTGACAAGGAACTGTGAACTTAATCGCATTCTTTTAAAGGGGTCATATGATGCTTTTTTAAAGATCATTATTTAGTGTATTTGGTGTAACAGAATATGTTGACATGCTTTAATGTTCAAAAAACACATTATTTTTCAAATACTGTACATTACTGTAGGTCCTCTATGCCCCGCCTCTCTCAAACGCTTCGTTTTCGACAAAGTCCCTCCTTTCGACAAGCGCAGTCTGCTCTGATTGGCCAGCTGACCCAGTGCATTGTGATTGGCCGAACACCGCAAGCACTCGTTGGAAATGTAACTCCCCTTACCATAATCGCGAGCTTCATCTTTCAAAATAAATGTAAAGACAGTAAATAATGTCATTAGTTTTACCATCAGTTCAAGCCCGAAAGGGGAACAGAGTCGTGTGACAGACACAGTGATGAAGCTGGTATGTGTTTGCAGTACACAAGCCACGGTTAAGACAGCTGACTCCACTGTGATGTGACCCTGTCTGTCTGTCTGTCAATAACAAAACATTAACTGATTCAGAAGTGCCAGATTGTCATAGCAAAGTCAGAATTACCAAATGCAGCAATTCAAAATGCATTGCTGTTCTGTTGTAAGTGATCTTAAAGATTCCTAAATGCATCTACTTTCGGAAGGCCAAATAAAGTGCTTTTGCTTTCGCCTAGAAACACACAGCGTCTCCCTGACATGCTGCTTCAACACTAACTGCGGTTACTGAAACCACGCCTTCTTTTTTTGCGTGCACATTTGGGCTACATTATGCAAATATTTCCACATAGTGAGGTAGATATGTGGGGGCGTGTTAGAACGAGCCGTTTAAGGGGGCGTGGCAGAGTCTTAACTTTGATAAAGAATATCTCCTTGGTTTTGAGACTTAAGTCTTTGCAACTTCAGGGACCTTATCTATGCACAGTAACACTCCAAAGAGTGTTACTGTGTTAGTGTACATCAGCTTGTAACACTCCAAAGAGAAAGGAAAACTTGAAATCGCATCATATGACCCCTTTAAGCAATTATTCACTTGATAATGGAGGTTTAAGTGCATCTCAGATGGCTAGATTGATAGATGAATGTAGCTGGACTGCAGTAAAGTCTACCTGGTTGGTGGTTTCTCGAAATCCACATCCAGGCATCTCTCGTAGGAGCCGATGAAGATCTCCAACCAGAGTTTCAGGTAGTCCGGGTCCTTCTATGGGTTTCAGAGAACAGGAAAACAACAAAGAAAAAGGACAGTGTTAATCATGGAGAGAATCAAAGTGACTTGAGTCGCATTCAGATACACTGTATTATCAGTTCACGCATTCCCTGGGAATCGAAACCTTGACCTTATCATTGAGCTACAGGAATGCTTTCAGTTAGATAGTTATGTTTCTAAGGTGTGTCCAAATGTTTTAGTTTCATCGGGTGGATAATATCAGGTGCAACACGAGACACCTGACTACTAACAAACTGGCCTGACCACATTCCTACAGGAATCGCAAAGCACATACACATTTCAGCATTCCTGAAGACAGACGAGCTTGACCTAGAACAACGCTCCTTAGAAATATCCACACACAAACCCTTTCACCCAGATTACCACATGCAGAATTAAATCTCGATCAATAGCAATCTGATGAGCTGGCAGCGCGAGTTCATGAAACATGTGACGCTGTAATTGACGTGGCTGGAGTGTATCACGACTCAATGCGGCTGTTTGTGTGGTCAATGTTTAAGCTGTACTACACTCAGACATCCAGAACAGGAAATCATGCTCAAAAATTCCTCTCGGTGAGATCATCAGAACAGAGCCATGCACGTCCACAGCAAAAAACAACTGACCACTAGGAGATATGGACAACACAACACCAAAAGGAGTGTGTTTTGGACTTTTCCAAACACAAAAAAACAAGTAGAATGTGTTTATGCATGTGTATGTGTGTGTGTGGAAAAGAAAAGGCCCATTCATTTGGGATCCAGCGGCAAGACACATGTCTACTGAGGTCTAGATCTGGCCAAAGGTGGCACACCCTGTTTATTTAGAGATCTCGCCACAGAATGGGCACTGCCTTGCTCCTGATGCCGTTTCCAACTGGAAGGGTGTGGGGCGAGTCGGTCGCATCCACCTACTCATGCATGTCAAGTTCCCAATTAAACGATTAAGTGGTTCTTCTTCTAAAACTGGTAAACATTAACTTTAAGTAGCCTTTTTTATATTGCACACCCTGGGGGAAATGATTTTGTTGTAACCTGAATGACTCCTGCATAATAATTTAGTAACTTGTCTTGTTTGTTCATGTCAAATTGGCGTGGCTTTTGTGTAGGATTTAAGTATCTGATAAATGACTAGTACTTAGTACTAACAGTCCTATTCTGAGGGTTTATTTCAGATATGGTTATGTATAGACACAGAAAACCGGCAGAGATTGGCTAATGCTGCGCGTATGACCTACAGCCACAACACTGAGCTCACTCTAATCACATGGGCCAGACATTCTGTCCATTTGACACGCCATAATAATTTGTCTTCAAGTATGCAGCATATTCTCTCTCCTGTGATCATTTCCAAATCTGTTATCCTCTCTTTCAAGAAATAGGCTACTGCTGCTTAAATGTAATGTTGTCAGTCTCCACAGAGAATAACGCTGCCTTTCCCCTTGATTTGTAAAAACAAATGAAACATGCATTTACAAGCCAAGCCGACAAGTATTTAAACTCGTCTTGCTGTCTGCTGTCTACACAGGCAGAGCCTTCTAAGGCAGTGTTGTGTTAGCATGGTTGCGAAGCTAACAACATGATACTTTAATAGTCCTAAAACTCAGAAACATTTTTTAACTTCTGGTTCCATCATCCCAAAATAAATGTTTTTTATGAACAGATTTCAACATAACTGCCTGAAATATGGTCTGTGGTTAAAACAAGCTCAAAATAATGTTTAAATTCTATGACATAAAATACATCATTAATACTCCATTCATGTTTTTTTAAGCTTTTTGTGTCTTGAAAAAGATGGTTGCTAACAAATGGCTAAATGGGACTACAGAGGCTGTCAGGGACATTAAACGGCATCGCACTAAACAGGTACAGTAAAGTCTTTACTCACTTTGTGAGTAACGCATTCTTGCAAACTATTTTAACTCAAACTTTCCAGGTTGTAGATTTTTTATAAAAATTTAAAGAGTTGTTGGAAGCATAATGGTGGTGACATTGAAGTCACATGACAGTGGTGTAGTTAATTTACGGCCTTTTTAACTGTTTACTTCCAGCAATTGCTCAAAAGTTTACATACTCCTTATACAAAATGTTAATAATTTTAAAGGGGTCATATGATGCTATTTAAATTTTTCCTTTCTCTTTGGAGTGTTACAAGCTCTTGGTGCATAAAGAAGATCTGTAAAGTTGCAAAGACTAAAGTCTCAAATCCAAAGAGATATTCTTTATAAAAGTTAAGTCAACCATGCCTACCTAAAACGGCTCGTTCTAACACGTCCCCACATATCTACATCACTATGTGGGAAGATTTGCATAACACCGCCCAAATGTTCACGCAAAGAAAGAAGGCGTAACTTTTATTCTCGCTGTAGTATTGTTGTTGCCACCACCGCCATGTCGTGAAAGCACTGTGTGTTTCGTTGTGAAAGCGAAACTACTTTGTTTGGTCTTCCAAAAGAGGACGATATCCGCTTCCTCATGCCTGGAGCTGATCCGTGCTGGTCGCTGAGGGAATACATCAACTTTGCGCTGTGGATCGCCGGATCGGCTTTCACCGTGGACGAAGCGGAGTCCAGCCCGGGGTCGTCACATGTGGTTGCCGCAAGCCCTCCGGACGCTCCTTCGTCGAATCCGCCGGCCGCGCCGTTCTCAAGCCCACCGGCCTCTGCTCACTCAAGCCGGCCTCTGCTCACTCAAGCCAGCCTCCGCTCACTCAAGACCGCCGTGTGTGAAGCTTTGTGAAAGCGAAACTACTTTGTTTGGTCTTCCAAAAGAGGACACGACTAGAAATCAGTGGTTAAGTTGTATTTACAACACTGTTCCAGAACAGTTAAACCCAAATATTCAGATGTGTCCAGCGCATTTTATGGAGGACTGTTTCCTGATCCTGGTAGAGTAGACTACAATGCCGGCTGTTCTGACTCACAGACTGGAAGTACGTTTTTATATTTAAAGAATTTGCCACTGATGATTCAAATGTGAGTTTTGAGCAGTGTAGAGTAGCACTTGTTGTTTGTCGTTTCTCCAATCACAAATGCAGACATGGTTTTATGTGTACGCGGCACGATGCAACACAACGCATAAAAAGACAGTATAAGTCATTACATTCCATAATTATGTCCCCACTGGATGCTACAAATGCCTCGTTTATAATGGGTTTTAATGTTTTTGTCTCATAGCTCCGGCCTGACAGGGCATCATCACAATATGGTAAGGGGCGTAACATTTCCGTCACACGCTTGAGGTATTCGGCCAATCATAACGCACTGGATAGCTGGCCAATCAGAGCACACCTCGCTTTTCAGACCGATGAGCTTTGTAAAAATCGACGCGTTTCAGAAAGGCGGGGCATAGAGGAGAAACAATAATGTACAGTATGTGGAAAATAATGTGTTTTTTTAACCTTAAACCGCATAAACACAGTTCATTACACCAAATACACAAAATAATGTTTTTTTTAGCAGCATCATATGACCCCTTTAACAAAATAAGAGGGATCAGGAAAATTGCATTGTCCTGAATAAGCTATTTCACATAACAGATGTTTACATTTACTCCACAAGACAAAATAATAACTGAATTCATAAAATGTATTTGAACATGTTTCATGTTTATTTGTTTTAATTTGAATCTTAATACTGTATGACGTTACCTGGATGATCCATGACAGTTTTGATATTTTGTGATAGTTGTTTATGAGTCCTGAGCCATTGAACTGCCAACATTTCTCCAAAAAAATCCTCCAGGTCCTGCACATTCTTTGGTTTTCCAGCATCTTCAGCATATTTGACCCCATTCCAACAATTACTGTACAATTGTAAGATCCATCTTTTCACACTGAGGACAATTGAGGAGCTCATATACAACTACTTCAAAAGGTGAACACATTTACTAAGGCAACCTGATGCATTAAGAGCCAGTATTGAGATTCAAGGGTATGTAAACTTTTGAATGGTGTTATATGGAGTTATTATTTGGTTTTGTGGAGTAAATGTAAACTTATGTTATGTGAAATCTTATTCAGGACAGGACTAAAATAAATAAATAAAATTAATTTTCTTCTTATTTTGTTAAAATGATTGACATTTTGCATTTCGCAAGAGGTATGTAAAAATTCAGCTGTGTTCATAAAAGTTTATCTTGATGAAAAAAACATGTAAGAATCATAAACTTTTGTTGGTGATAGAACTTACTCTTCAATAATTCAAAAGCTAAAGGAAAATACTACTGGCTTTTAGTTGAGGGAACCAGGATGAACTTTTAGGTTGGCCAACAAAATAACATCAACCCTGTAGAAGTCTGACATAAAAAAAATTGCTACATATTAAAAAAAAAAAAATCCTTTAGTATACTATAAAATAATATAAACTTAGTATATTATTACTGATCGTGTTGCAATGCATTTTGGAGTGAGTTTCTCCACGAATTATGCATATTGGATGAATTTATCAGAAACCAGGTCGAACAATTATGATGCTTACTGCTTACAGCCTTCATGTCGAGGATGTGCCTATGATGCTTTAAAATGCAGTCTTGGTGGGCAGTGCAATAGCTTCTGGAACAAAGCTACTATTTCAAAGTATAAGCATTACACCTACATATCAACCTCCATGTTTTAGCATGAGACGAGAGCCTATGCTACCTATCCGAAGTTATATCCTTCAACAAATTCACAGGAATTACAGGCAATGCATAACTTACACAAAATGCATAACTCTTTAATAAAAATAAAAGCTACTCTGAAAGATGAGAAATTATTTTCTGTAGCAATCAACAGCACGCCAGTACACAAACATTGGCTTAAATATAAGAGGAAATATTCTTTTAAATCCGATCTGACTTGATGTCATTTGAACAGACGGTCTCTGCGTTTATTCTCTCTCGTCTAATATCGGAGTTGTGCATTTCAGTAGTCAAGTAATCCTTCACAACAGGAACTCGAGTTCCTGCGAGGATCGGATAGGGACTGTTGCCATGGTGAGGAAAGACGGTATTTGTGAGTGAGACGGCACAGGCCTGCACAACACTTTCCAGTTGCTCGCTCTCTCTCACTTTAACACATTTTCCTCTTTCTCACCCCACTATCTCAGTTTTCTTACTTCTCTCTCACACTAAATTTTGCATCCTGCTGTCCTCATCTCCTCTCGCTCTCTCATGTGTGCATGTAAGTCCTGCCGTGCCCTCTGAACCTGCAAACCAGACGAGATGGCGAAAGAGAAAGGACAACAAGGCAAAAGAAAGCAGCTGAGATGATTTATGGAGCTCGCTAATGTCACGGTCTACAGATTCATTAACCTCTGTTTTATGAGCAACCACACAGGTGTGCAGAAGATGTTAGGACAACAACTGGGAAATCTGTCCTGGGCCCCGTGATGAAGGGGTCCCGAAAGTCCAAATCTGTTACTATATAGTACTAAACATCATTAAAGCCCCTAAAAATCATAGCTGTTACAATAAAAACGAATATTTGGGTAGTGCATTAACAAGTTTCTGATATATCTGCACGCCTGCCTTTCTGACACTAATGACTGGAGTAATGATGCTGCAAATTCAACTTTGCATCACAGGAATAAATTACGTTTTACAAAATGTTACAATAGAAATCAGTTCTTTTAAATTGTAATAATATTTCTGTTTTTACTGTATACTGGTGAGCATAATAGACTCATTAATATCATTAAAATCATGCTGACCCCAAACTTATGAATGGTAGTCTACATATTTTAAATGGACTCATTCATTTTAATTTGGGACAATTTAGCTAAAATTTAGCTTTGGTTAAAGACTTAAGTCATTTGAAATAAAAATTTAACAAAAATTTAATAATTCATTTTTGTTCGGTGCATATTGACATTTTTCAAACAGAGATCATAAACATAAATAGAGAATAGAGAAGGTCGTAAGTTGCTACAAATTAACCTAATGATCCAAAAAACACTGTAAAATAATTGTTTATACAAATTCTAAATCATATATTTGTTAGTAATTCATAATACTGTATATTTACATTTACATCTATATTCTTACTATATAAGTGTCCTATTACACCTTTCGAATAACTAATGAAAAATGTGGCAGAATTCAATTCAATTCTATTCTATTCTCAGAAGAAACATTACCAGACCCTTACCATGCGTTCACACCGCTGCCGGCGAGCAGCGGCGCGATGCGCCTTGGACAATGTCGGCGTCGAGGAGAGTTGAAATCAGGTCAACTTTATGATTATGAGCTATGACGGGGTTCGGCGGCAACCAATCGGAATGTAGAAGTCCTCCGCCTGAGAAGATTCCAGAGAACGCAGTCCTGTAAACTTTGGTTCCGACCACATTAGTTCCATTAGAGAGGTTGATCATTTGCTGTGGCGGATTTCCTAATAATAATGAATGTACACAGTACAAGATACAGTCAATTTCATTTCCACAGTGCACCTGTCAGTATATGACAGAATATGAACAGAGAGTGGATTACACTCACAAACAGAGGATTTCCTCATTGTCCCTCTTTAAACAGGACTAATGGATGAGTACTGTACATGTGTGTACATGTATAAATAGCACACAGCCATTTATAGCCATCACTGAAGGACAAGTCCTGATAACCACTGGTCTTAACCGGGTCAAAGGTCACCGCACAAGTAGCTCCGTTCCATTCACAAGACAACTGCTGCCGTCACACGCGTGTACAGTGACTCTGTGCATTCTATTATTATCTCAGAGTGTGTGTGTGTGTTAGGCTTGCTGCGATAGACGGTGCTACCGGTGTTAAGCTGCAACACCGGTTACGTCACTTGCCCACCGCGGCACCGACCCCCACTGTCGTTTAGATTTTTTATAACAATAAAAATCATTTAGTTCAGTAAAAGAACAGACACTACAATTAAAAACTGAACGCGGCTGCTCAATGCAGAGCGCCGAACGACCGTCGCCTGTTTGGCAATATTTTGGATTTTGAAAAGCCTGTTGACTTCTGCCGTTTATCTAAGCTGATTTTGGATGTTTTTTTTTAAACATTCGTTTCTTATTTAATTGGTTCCAAATTGTTTGCTGATTTTTACTTTATTTAAACTGTAATTTATTTATTTTATTTGACATTCATTTTGCTAATAAACGTTCTACGTTTCTTATTTATTTGGTTATATATTATACGTTTACTTATTTCCAGTTTTGTATACCTATTAAACTTTATGCAAGTTATTTGTTATTTTATATTAGGCATAGCCTGCCCTATAGCATGGTGTATTTTTATTTGTTTTGTTAATAAAAGTTCTATGTTTTATATATACGCTAAAGTGAGTTTGACGTTGTATTTTGTTGTTGCATTCAAGCGATTGACGCCGAACTGCCGTTAATTCGAAAGTGAAAGTAAAATGCGCATGGCGCTTTTAAGCTATTTAAAAGCAAAGGAAAGCGAGGCAAAGAGGGAAAATTCAAACAAACTAAAAACTAACAATTGCTTTACTCCTAATTGCCGCTATTTGAAAGTGAAAGTAAAATGGGCACACCGCTTTTACAAGCTATTTAAAAGCGAAGGAAAGCGAGGAAAAGAGGAAACGGCCGCCCCCCACGGAGATACCGGTATTGTCACACGTCGATTAACCGGTGGGAAAATTTCCTCACCGTCACAACCCTAGTATGTGTGTGTGTGTGTGGGACCACAACTGTAACCAGGAAACACAAAGTGCAGCATCTATTAAACCACTTGAGTAAACAGACCTTATAAAAAGGTCATTATGAAGGCCTCATTCAATCCGTCCGGTTCTTCCTTCAGTCATTTAGACATTTGTCCATCTGCCATTTTTGTCATTCAGAAAGACGTCACACTTGGTGGATGTTTCCATCTCAAAAACACATGAAATGCACCACAAAGATCATCTAACCCAATATGAACAATTGTTTTTATGGGGTTGTAATGTCATTTTATTACTTACAGGTGCTAGCTGCCAGTTTCATTACTGTCTGAAGTTCAGTGTTTTTCTCTCACAACCCAAAAGAAAATGACCACCAGACACTATTTGAATTACCTGCTGGTTTCTGACAAACAGGATCTAATTGAATCCCTGTCTGATCTATGCATTTACATGGAGGAACCAACGCGAAGAGAAACCAAACGCAGCAAGTCTTTGACCCTTTTGCCACATAAGGTACTTGTTAATAGTATGCCAAGTCAAATATTACAATAACTGTTGCTCATAAGTATTATTTGATGCATAATCACAACTGATCGAAAGTAACAGTAAAGACATTTTTAATGCTACAAAAGATTTCCATTTCAAATAAATGCTGTTCTTCTGAACTTTCGGTTCATCAAATAATTGTGATTTTAAGCAGCACAACTGCTTTCAACATTGACAATATAAAGAAATGCTTCTTGGCCATAACATTCTCAAATGAACAGCTATCTTAATTTCACAATATTACTCTTTTTACTGTATTTTTTGTCGAAGAAATGCAGACTCGGTGCGCATAAGACACTTCTTTAAAAAAGTGCACATGAAATTGGAGCTTTCTGAAACTTTAGAGATTGAACTAATTCTACCATAACATGAGCACACCATTGAGTTAGAAGGAGGGGCCTGAGTCATAAATAGAAACCAGTAAAAAGATGACCCTAGAAACCATTAGAGCACACATGTTTCCTAATGCATTAAAAAAAAAAACACTCAAAACACCTTAGCATCCACAAATTTTACACTTATGCTTTTGAAAAGAACTGAAATGAACTAACTATATAAATAATGCTGCCATTCATGGTGCATGAGATGACAGAACACCCCTGTAAATTAATTTCCATCAGAATGCATGGGCTTTTTGTTTTGTGACCTTGAGATGTAATGCGTGTCTGAACAGGGCTCGTCTTATTCATCATGATCTGATGGAAGCAAGCGGCATACGTTATTACTGAAAGGACAATACCTACTTCAGATACTGCGGAGCAGGAAACTGAAGTGTACAGAGGGCAAAGTTTTGCTGTGGCAACTTAACACAGGTGGTTAAACAGGAAAACCTCACTCAGAATCAAATACGAGCTCTCAATACAAGGCTAGAAGCTTCCCAGAACAACATTTCTCCAGTATGTGTTTGCTTTCTCCAGCACTGGGTTAGATTATTGATTTCCTCCGCGGCTATGTTCTCAATGTCTTTGTGAACAGGTAAACAGAACATACAGAGGCTGAGAAGGTTGGGAAATCATTTTGTCCGAGGAAACAAAAAGCCCAAGTCTGCCATCATGCATAAATGTAAATCTGACAGCCATAAACGCTATGATGATTAGGCTAGCGTGCTGAAGAGGAAATGAAGATCACAAACTGGTTAATGTATGAGCGCAGAAACCATAAACAAAAGCAAAGGTCATTCTTGCAGCAAACAAAACCAAACTGGACTTGCGACTCTCAGCTCATGACGGAAATGATGTCAAGGACGAGTTGGCAGGTTGAACGTTTCACTGAGAGAGAATCAAGACTTGATTAATAAGTATAACTGAAATAAAACTGTGTATCACACCACTTCGTGATGCTCTTTTATCATTTAAAACCTGATTGAACAGTAAAATGTGCACATGTTTAAGTCTTCCATTCCTTTTAGACCTAAATCTCAGGTTTTCTGCCACAACCCGAGGCTGATGTTCAGATTTGGCAGTCTTATTTTATCTGGCAGGTCATCTGGATCAGTCCTGCGTCCCTGCGGACGTCCGCGGCTCTGAGGGGCTCACGCTCTAATCGCTGTATAACGCTGACATAACAGACCCATAAGACACTGCTGACACTCGGGCAGAATATTCTCTCTTGTAGAAAGTATAACAGTCTGGAGAATGTGTTATTACATTTATTCTGGCTCATGATTACTGAGAATTATTTGGTGTTAAATGTCCTGAACCCGTCTCAACAAGGATCTGAGGGTAACCTAGCAGTTAAAGATCTGTACTGGCAACACAAAACACAAAGACAAGGAGTTTAAAGGAGTGTAAAGCGTGTTGTTGTGTTGAACTAGCTAAACGGTGCAACTAAAACTTACAAAACGTAAGACTGTTAAAAAAATAAATTAAAAAAATGTTTTTTTGAAGTGAATAAAACAAAGATTATTTATTGGAGTATTTATTACAAGAAAACGCTATTTCAGTTTTTCTAATTTAAAATGTCATGTTTAATTGAATGTTACTTGCCATTTCTTTGTAATTATTTGTGAAATTTACCAAAAAAAATTCTAAGTAATTTTTTTTTTTCAAGTAAATCATACACTAATTTTTTTTAGGGTAACTGAAATAATCAAATATAGATATTAGATGAAACACCAATGAAAACTGGAAATGCTGCCTTTGTAACTAATGGATAAAATAATTTTATTAAATAGTTCATAAAATAGTTTATAAAAAAACAGTATTAAAAATAACAGAACAAAATTACTACTATAAATGAAAATTACCAAAAATGACTACTAACTAAAATGACATTATAAAATATTGAAAAATTATAATATAAAAATAAAAGCAAAACATTAATTAATAGTATATAGATAATACCAAAACAACACTGCAGCTATATTACAAACACAATCTCTAGGGTGAAAAAAATAGAAGGGACATAAATTCCACATTTTAGAGGGGACATAAATTAGAAACACATTTTACTTACATAATTTGATTTATTTATATTTCAGGAATTGATCAGAAGGTGAAAATAATTTCTATATGACAGCTCCTTGGGGTGAAAACTAAAAAGATCTTGGTAACAAAACCCATTTCAGAGAAAGTCCCAATTAAAAAGCCTAAACCTGAAGACATGTAAGGCTCTTTAAAGCGTGTCATTTCTACAACACTAGCAAAAATGGAACTGCAAAAATAATGTTTTCAAACAGATTTCCTGAACACTCCCCCGATCTGTCATTGGTCGGTCAAACAAGTTAGCTCCACCCCAAACTCCCACTATTGGTTGAGTCAATGTTGACCAAACAAACGGAGCAATGTTTACACTTTTTGGGGAAACTGACATCTAAAGGTGTACTTATAGTTGTTCCTACATCTTGAACTGGGATAAGAAAGTTTTTTACATTAAACAAAAAATGGCACGCTGTACCTTTAAGACTTTTCTTTTTTTTTTGTAAAGCAGCATTATTTTCTCTTCATGAGATCTTTATGGGAAAACTCTTAAACACCCAAACGCATCTGTGGTTAATGGGGAAGTATAACCAAGAGACCATCTGTCTCTATGCGCTGAATTATCTTGGGTTGATTATCTTAAGCCAAGTCCGATTACGGGATGTTTAACATTAAACAAAAAATGGCACGCTGTACCTTTAAGACTTTTCTTTTTTTTTTTGTAAAGCAGCATTATTTTCTCTTCATGAGATCTTTATGGGAAAACTCTTAAACACCCAAACGCATCTGTGGTTAATGGGGAAGTATAACCAAGAGACCATCTGTCTCTGTGCGCTGAATTATCTCGGGTTGATTATCTTAAGCCAAGTCCGATTACGGGATGTCACAGATGGGGGTCGGTAGTATCTACAATCCCTCATCAATGAACACAACTGAAGCGGATCTCTCCAGAGGGCATCTCATGATGTCACGACATGCGTTCACATATAGAACACAGTGTACCAGCCACATGCACTGCGCAAGAAAGAAAGAAATTAAACTGCACTCCTCCTGTGCAAGGAGATTATTTGGCTGTGCTTAGTGATGCATTTGCTTGAGAAATTAAATGCATTAACTCTATGAAAGCGCATGTGCATTTACCTTATTGCAGTACAGCATCCAAACCTCATACAGTCTCTCGGTCGATGCCATTCTGCACCGCAAGCTGTGAGCATGTAGGCAGAAATCTTCCCGATTATATTACGGTCAGTATTCCCAAGCCTTCATGGTGTCAACATCCTGCCAAAAGGAGTTTGCCCAAATGCCACGTTCATTCGTGGATAGCAAATCCCACCAATGGGTGAATCGGAGTCCGTGTTAATCCAGGGTGACAGATCGTGTCATTTCCTCCGTGCACTGTGAAATCTCATCCATCATGTGAACGATACGAATCCCAGACGACTTGGAGCTTTTCGATATTCCAAAAATTCCTCTGTTCTTCCAAGCCCTGTCGACAAATACAGCACACATTAAAAACAGCCCTGGATTTCGATGCTGCACGAATGCATTGCAAATTCCAAAAACACATTTGCATGCCACAGATAACAGTAAACATGCAATGCATGACTTTGAGAGAAGGAAAAAATAGCCCAAAATAAACAGACACCCATGACATCATCCCAGGTCAACTCAACATCAGCCAACATTATATTTCAGCATTGAAATAGCATGTAAACTATATTTTAACTCTATAACTTGACAATATCAGTTCAGATATTTTCTGTGCATTTATTATTTATAAATGTCCAAGGACTTGCACATAGTAAGAGTTGATCTAGAACTCTGGGTGTTGAAATAATTAGTCAAAAATGACTAATTATTAGATTTAGATAGAAACTTACAACACAAGATAGAAAACATTCAACACTCAGACCAACAGCATTATCTTGACTCAAATATTTACTTCAGAAATAGATGTAACTCTTACGAATACCTCCTAACATCAACACGAATTGTGTTTTTTTTATATTCGTATTATAAAGATCAGATCATAATAACAAGCGGCAGCGGCATATACAATACTAATACTGTGCATGAATAGAAACTCACCTGCCTCAACAAAAGCAGCCCGTCGAAGCTCCCGACCCACAGCTCGTGCTCTGCTGAAGAATCCAGGAATGTTGCATGAACTGAAAGCGCCACTGACATTTAAAGCTTGTCGGTTTCAACCACCCAAACTAGCTTTTGACTCATTTAGTAACTAGATAAGCCTGACAGCCCGGATGCATGAGACGAATATCATCGCATTGGACTGGGACGGGCTCGTTACAAAGCCACGGCACGGGCTTGAGTCGCTTGAAGGTGTGTGCGTGCGTGTGTGTGTGTGTGTGTTTTCTTCCCTAGATGTTTTACGACAGGCCGCACTCCTTTACGTTGCCTATGTGGAGCTCGCAAAGGCGTGGCTGAAACTAGCGAAACGACCAATCCCTCAAAGGCTTGGCCTAATGAATATTAATTACATCATGCTTACGTTGCTGCGTACGCTTCCTTGAGATTTTTTTTTTTTTACAGTCGTATTTTATAACTGATATTTTAGTTGGTTTGTTTTTAGACTATTTAATTTAGTTAATAAAAATCTAAAAATGTATCTAAAAGATTCACATTAAAGTCAAGAAGGCCTAAACTAAGTAATATACAGTTTTCGTACTGAAGACATACTGAAAATATTTTTTACATACCCCTCATTTTTTTTGTATTATTATTATTATTAATGAAAATAGAACAAATAACAAACAGAGCATAGCATGACAGTCAGTGCTATACAAAGCGTGACATTAATTAGTAACGGGAACTGAAAATCGTCATAATTAATTATAACGTCATAATATTTTAAACGTTAAAGACTTTTGTTTTTTAACAATTTCAGAGAAGATATAAAACAATCAAATTCCACTAAAAATACCTTAAATATTGGGGATGAATTTAAGCATTTTTGTTTATGTATATAAAATTTTGCCAGCAATATGAATAAATTAACAATGCATATACACATTTATCATGCAGTCGGGCCGGGGTGTTTTGTTACGTAATCAAATTAATATTCATAAACAAACTTCAGCAATTCGCCAAATGACTAGCGTTCACGTGCCAACGTATGCCGATCAGATAAACATGTATAACAACTCACTGTATAAACATGACCTTGCCTAATTAATACTAATAAGATGCCATCAACATGGTAAGATTATTAAATTAAGCCTCAATAATTCGGTCGTCGTTATTTGTAAATCTATAATTCATGTACTTTTGTAAAGATTAAGTTACCTTGACATGAAATATATTGGTTTTTGCAAGCATGATATGTTAAAAAAATGCAGGATCTATTTATTTTATGATGATTTTGACTATTTTGACAATATATGACCATCCCATGCTGGCCAGAAATGCTTTGGTGCAGTAAATAAAAGTTTGTCAAATGCAAAACAAATTCCTGGAAATTAAATGTTTTTGAGAGTTTAAAAGTAAAATTCACCGAATTAAATAAGCTCGCAAAATTACAAGGGAAATAAGGTAAGAAATATTATTTAAAAAACGATATATATAATTATTTAATTGGCAGGAACTTTTAGAATTTCACTTTGACTCTACTGCATTTATATATTAAAACCAAATGACAGGACACCAAAGAGTTATGAAATAGAGTAAGAATATATTTATCACGTCTAAATACAGTTAACATGTTTTTTAAAAAATCAGTAAATATAATATCAGTCACAGTTACAGCTGCTCAGTCCTTCAGTTTCATCTGGATTGGGTTGAGGCAGTGTTGACGAGCGGTTGAACAGCACAGCATTGATGTTTTGGTTTGTTTCTTCACAGGATTCAAACGTGCAGTTTCTTCATTCAGAGCAAGAGGAGGCTTGTGGATATCTGAACACAGAAATACATGCACACAAACACGTACTGTACACACACCCACATGTTCACTGGCACAGGTTGAGTGGGTGATGCACTAATGACTTACACACACACACACACACACACAAAATGATATCTGGCTCCTGCATTCATGGCTCAGTTTGATGACCTCACTCATCTGAGTTGGATCAAATCCAGTGATTTGCAGTTAGTTCATCAAACAGGAAGCTCTGATCACACACTGACATGGTTTAAATTCAGAATAGCATACTAACAGTATGTGCGGCAGTATGCATGGAATACTTGGGTGACCTACTACATTGGCCAAAATGTGCAGCATACTTATGAGCATACAGCATGGAATAAGACACTAGTCACAGAGTGTGTCATTTTTCTGTCCATAATAAAAGAGAAAATGTTGCATGAAGTGACCAATCAAATGGCTTGACAGTGCGATTTCTTTCCTGTATTTTACAGAAAGTTGGGTGGGACATATATAAAAAAATGCTTGTTTAAAAATAGCTAATAGTAGGGCTGCATGATTGTGAAAAATTGTGATTAAAAACCCCCAGGTTTGCCGTGCTTGTTTATAGGGCTGCACAACTTTGCCAAGAATTTTGTTATTACATATAACGATGAATATAATATACATAATTTATTATTATTATATATTTTTAAACAAATAAGAAAAATTAGCATTGCAATATTTTACTGTAAAATTAAAATAAGAGTATTTAAGGAAAACAATATTATTATTATTATTGAGAAATAAAAATAGCTATTTTTAATTCTACTGTGAAATAAAAACTAATATTTCTAATTGAATAATTTTTATTTCTCAATAATAATAATAATAATTCACAGTAAAATTAAAATAGTGTTCAAGAAAAACAATATTATTATTTTTATTATTATTATCATGATTATTGATAAATAATTATTCAAGTAAGAAATATTAGTATTGTCATATTTACTGTAAAATTAAACATCAAGTATTTAAGAAAGACATATGTTTAATCAATTAAAAGCAGTCTGAGATTTAATAAACAGACTGTATCACAAATTCAGTTTTATTTTGATGAATCGTGCAGCCCAAGCTAATAGGCTTTTAGTTTAAGTCACAGCCATCAACTACGAGTTTTTACTTGCTCTTGCTAGTCGGGAAAAGTCTAGGCAGCTGGTATGTGCTCGTTCTAGAGAGCATTTGATTGGCTAAAAATGTAGATATGCCCATGAGTGCAAGATGATGTCATCAACACTTTGGTCCATATATAGATGGGATTTAGTGAGATTTCACTGTGGTTGGGGCTACCGTAGTATGAGGTGACAAATACAAACCAAGTTAACAGCAAAATGACTAAATCTAGCAGCTGGTTAGGACGGATTAATACGGAATATACTTATGGAGAAATGGGTGAGAAATGGACAAGAAACAGACGAGATGGAGACAGAAACAGGCAGCGAGGTTTAGGAGAAGTCCCACATGCCGTCCTCTGGTTCGGTGGGTGACGGCGCGTTGCAGGTCTGGGTGGGCGTTTCGGATGGAGGCGTGCCTGGAGGACAAGACACTGGCACGGCCGGATACATCAAACTGAGGAAAGAGTCCCTTGTGTGTTTCTTCACCTGGAAGATCAATACAGATCAATACATGAATTACTTTAGGCAACACTGTAAGACTGAAGACAGGATCGAGTTTATGACAGCTTGATGAAAGGCTGAATGTACCTGTCTGAAGAAGGGATGAGTGAGGAGAGCTGTCGCAGACGGCCTGAATGACAAACACACACATAATACACAGGGTTCAATAAAGGAAAAAAGGTTTATTTTTATATTTTAGATATTTTCATCAGCTCTGGACAGGGTGCAAAATTTACATTTTATCATTTTATGTATATATATAACTCTTGCATGCTCTTTAAAACATTTTCCTCCAACTCTAACAGCTGATGAACCATCAGTGCACAATTTTCCACACCACAATCAGTCAAGCACATCTTACCAGCAAACATACACTCGTTCACATCCTTCTTTTCACTCTCTGAGGCAGAAGTCTCCAAAACTCATCCTTTCTAATCATCCTGCTACTTGTCCGCTTGATCCTATTCCATCTCATCTCCTTCAAGCCATTTCTCCTGCAGTTGTACCTGCACTCACTCACATCATTAACACATCCCTTCACACTGGTGTTTTTCCCTCAGCATTTAGACAGGCTCGTATAACCCCACTACTTAAGAAACCCTTAACCCATGTCTTTTAGAGAACTACAGACCGGTTTCTAGGGCTGTGCAATTAATCGCATGCGATTGTCATGCGCATCTCGTCAGTAAAGCCGGTCCCGTGATTAGTAGTAAATCTCCATCACCTGATTTCAGATTGAGCGGCATTCACTACACAGAGCCGTAGTTCACTGACAATTAGGCAATATCGCATTCATACTCACAGATGAATCGCATTCGATTATGAACACAATATCACCTAGCTTGTCAGTGAACTAAGGCTCTGTGTATTAAATGCCGTTCCATCTGAAAGCACGTGATGGAGATTTACTACCAATCATGAAACCGGCTTTACTGATGAGATGCGCATGACAATCGCATGCGATTAATTGCACAGCCCTACCAGTTTCCCTTCTTCCTTTCATTGCAAAAACACTTGAACGAGCTGTGCTCAACCAAGTCTCTGCCTTTCTCACACAGAACAACCTCCTCGACAGCAACCAGTCTGGTTTTAGAAGTGGACATTCAACTGAGACTGCCTTGTTCTCAGTTATTGAAGCCCTAAGACTGGCCAGAGCGGATTCCAAATCTTCAATACTTATCTTGCTGGATCTGTCTGCTGCTTTTGACATGGTTAACCACCAGATTCTCCTGTCAAACCTATGGGCAAAGGGCATCTCAGGAACCGCACTCCAGCGGTTTGAGTTTTACCTCTC
Organism: Sinocyclocheilus grahami; assembly: GCF_001515645.1. Lineage (NCBI taxonomy): Eukaryota > Metazoa > Chordata > Actinopteri > Cypriniformes > Cyprinidae > Sinocyclocheilus > Sinocyclocheilus grahami. Next base: position 1,852,743 of record NW_015505222.1, on the reverse strand, counting down.
AGATAGGTGCTTCAAGGTATCTTGGAGAGGTGAGGTGTCCAAGTCGCAACATCTAACTACTGGGGTGCCTCAGGGCTCAGTTCTTGGACCACTTCTCTGCTCTGTCTACATGGCTTCACTAGGCTCTGTCATTCAGAAACATGGCTTTTCATACCACTGCTATGCTGATGACACTCAACTCTACCTCTCATTCCATCCTGATGATCCGACGATAGCTGCTCGCATCTCAGCTTGTCTAGCAGACATTTCTTACTGGATCATCACCTTCAACTCAACCTGGCTAAGACAGAACTGCTTGTGGTTCCATCAAACCCATCGTTTCATCACAATTTCACCATCCAGTTAGGCACATCAACCATAACTCCTTCAAAAACAGCCAGAAACCTTGGAGTTATGATTGATGATCAGCTGAATTTCTCAGACCACATTGCTAAAACAGCCCGGTCCTGCAGATTTGCTTTATTCAACATCAAGAAGATCAGGCCCTTTCTTTCGGAAAATGCTTCACAACTCCTTGTTCAAGCTCTTGTTCTGTCTAGGGTGGACTATTGCAATGCTCTCTTGGCAGGTCTTCCAGCCAGTTCTATCAAACCTTTACAATTAATCCAGAACGCGGCAGCAATATTAATTTTTAACGAGCCGAAAAGAATGCACGTCACACCTCTGTTTATCAATTTGCACTGGTTACCAAAAAAATACACATAAAATTCAAGGCATTAATGTTTGCCGACAAAACCACCACTGGCTCTGCACCCCTTTACCTAAATTCATTACTTCAGACTTAAGTAGAAGAACTGCAGTACCAGAGTGGGCGGCATGTCCTGGAATGGCACTCTGCCACTGACCAGCTCACACACCACGATTCCCAGACTGTAGATGTCTGACTTCACTCCATAGCCGTGAAGATCCTTCATCACAGAAAGAGAGACACAAAAAAACCCAGCATAAATTCTCATGAAGCTCAATGTTTAGAACTGATGTTGACCAGGCCTTATAAATAAGAATGTACAATTTATTAGTAATATATCAGTTATCAGCCAATATTAGTGATTTTTTTAAATGTATTCTTCTCAGTGTTATTTTAGTATTAAGAAATTAGTATACATTTTCAAAGAAACTTTTTATATACATATATACACACACACATATATATATATTCTGTTTTCATTTTAATTTGTAGTGCATTTTTGTAAATGTAGTTTTTTTTACATAGCCGTGAAGATCCTTCATCACAGAAAGAGAGACACAAAAAAAACCAGCATAAATTCTCATGAAGCTCAATGTTTAGAACTGATGTTGACCAGGCCTTATAAATAAGAATGTACAATTTATTAGTAATATATCAGTTATCAGCCAATATTAGTGATTTTTTAAAATGTATTCTTCTCAGTGTTATTTTAGTATTAAGAAATTAGTATACATTTTCAAAGAAACTTTTTATATACATATATACACACACACACACACACATATATATATATATATTCTGTTTTCATTTTAATTTGTAGTGCATTTTTGTAAATTTAGTTTTTTTTTGTCTATATAGGTTTTATTATTATTATTTATTAATTTATTTCAGTTTTAGTTTCAAGATAATTTAGTACATCAAGTTAAAGTTGAAAAATAAAATAAAATAAAAAATGGTAAGCGTTTGATAAGATTTGTTAAACGTAAATGAGAAATGTTGAAATAACTCACTGAAATAAAGGATGTTAAAATTAATAAATAAAGTATGTAAGTTAGTTTAAAAGTTTGCGGTGTGTAAGATTTATTTATGTTTTTTTTTTTTTCATTTATCTGCATTTTTATCAAAAATACAGCAAAAAAGTAATATTGTAAAATATTATTTTACAATATTTTGTATTTAGTTTTCTATTTCAATATATATTTTAAAATGCAATTTATTCCTGAGATGGCATTTTCAACATAATTACTCCAGAAATCTTTTGTCACATTAATAAATAATGTCGGTTTTGGTCAATTTAATGTGTCCTTGCTAAACAAAGTATTAATTTCTTCTTCAAAAAAAAAAGAATGATAGCGTGTATATGAGATCGTTTTGGATGTTTAATTGTGCGTGCTCATTTTTCACATTTAGAATACCTGTGCCACAATCTAATCAAGTTAATTTTTTTTTTATTTGTAATAATTTTGAAATAATTTGTAAAAGTTGTCTTGCTGTTTATACCTAGTTTTTTGTTATAAACAGTCTATAACGCTACTGTTGGGAACAGCTTTCACGTGTGGACGGTGTGTGAACGTCACCTGTCGCAGCAGCTCCGGACTCAGCCAGGGCAGCAGAGACGGGCTGTGCTGAGGCATGTCAAACACGGCTCTCATCCTCTTGCCATCCTTCATCAGACTGTACACACTCTGCAGCCCCGACAAACACACACGGCCTTCAGCTGACAGCAGCACATGACTCGCCTTCACACCCCTGCAGGACACACCAGGTGAGGAGACCACATTCAGTCGGGTTTCTCGTCACTGTGAAACAGTCATCGTGTGCTCACCTGTGCACGTAACCCATGTGATGCAGGTACTCCAGCGCTCGGAGCACCCCGTACAGCAGGTACGCTATCAGAGACTCGCTCATTCCGTCCGGAAAATACGACCTGAGCAGAGAGTCTGCAGAACCTGAATGAGACGTGTGCGGAGAGGGAAATGAAACAAGGATGGGAAAAGAAAGAGGATGTTCTGTGAATTCCAGGTGACTCTTACCGTAGCTCATGAGAGGAGACAGCACCCAGAGCTGACAGCACGAGCTGAACACCAGTCTGGACGTCAGCAGGTTTGGGTGACGGAACAGTCTGGACCGCAGAACCTCATTCTGCAAATAATACACATAACTATAAATGCATAAGATTTGTGTGTACGCTTCTAAAATTCTGAAAATGTCCCACAAATACAGTCAGTCCTCTTAAAGCAATAGTTGAATCATCATTACAAGGGCAAATAATGACAGAATGACAGAAACTATTGCTTTAACACATTCCAAAAAATTAGCATTCCGTCATTATTTACTCCCTCTCATATTGTTGCGAACCCAAATGCTGTTATATTTGCTTCGAATAATGACATTATTGTCAATCTGTTTCATGGAATGGCTTTTAAAAAAAACGTAAAATATAAGTCTTATAGGCTACTTTTTTATTATTTATTTATTCTTTTTATTTTGGCATTTTTGGAAGTTTACTCCATACATCAACAGTCCCTATGAAAACAGTTCCATGTAACATTAAACTAAAAATTTTTTTTTTTATTATATACATATTTATGTATGCAACATGTTTTCATTATTAAAATGTAATTGATTTTCACTTCAACAATGCTCTTGTAAACATAATATAAATATTATTTTCAAATATATATATTAGTGCTGTCAAATGATTAATCGCATTCAAAATAGAAGTTTTTTTTTATATGATATACAGTAGTCAACATTTGAAGTGGATCAAAACAATTAATCAAAGTTGACAAGAACGCATTTTGGTTTGAGGTTTTAGAAAAAAAATTTGACTACTGTATGTATGCGTACTGTGTTTATTTATTATGCATATATAAATACACACACATACTGAATATATTTTGAAAATATTTACATGTATATACATTTATATAATTATATTTTTTATTTAATATAAATATATATAATATATAAACATCATATTTTTCTTAAATATAAACATGCACGTGTTTGTCTTTATATATACATAATAAATATACACAGTACACACTCATATATTATGTAAACAAAAACCTTTATTTTGGATGCGATTAATCGTTTGACAGCACTAATATATATTAGTGCTGTCAAACGACTATATATATTCATTCATTCCTTTTATTTTAGCCCATTTTATATATATATATATGTGTGACCCTGGAGCACAAAAGCAGTCATAAGTCGCTATTCATTCATTCCTTTTATTTTAGCCCATTTTATATATATATATATGTGTGACCCTGGAGCACAAAAGCAGTGTTAAGTCGCTGGGGTATATTTGTAGCAATAGCCAAAAATACATTGTATGGGTCAAAATTATTGATTTCTTTTATGCCAAAAATAATTAGGATATTAAATAAATATTATGCTGCATGAACATATTTAGTAAATTTCCTATCGTAAATATAACAAAACTTCATTTTTGATTGCTAATATGCATTGCTAAGAACTTCATTTGGACAACTTTAAAGGCAATTTTCTCAATATTTAGATTTTTTTGCACCCTCAGATTCCAGATTTTCAAATAGTTGCATCTCTGCCAAATATTGTCCTATCCTAACAAACCATACATCAACGGATAGTTATTCAGCTTTGATATGATGCATAAATCTCAATTTAAAAATAAATTGACCCTTATGACTGGTTTTGTGGTCCAGGGTCACATATATACACACACACATAAAATGTATTATATCATTTATAAATGTATCATATATACAGTATACAATATATAAATTACATATATTTACTTTATTTATTATTTTAGAATAATGATGTTGCACGCACACAATTATAATAAATGAGCATTTCACAATTAAATAAATAAATACATAAATCAACAGAAATGCTGCAAAGATTGTAAATGCAATTCCATAAAAGCCTGATGTATCAAATATGAACAATTACCCCCCCCAAAAAGTTATCAAAGTTTCAATAGACAATGTGATAATAAAAAAAATGACTACAATTTAATATGCCATGCTTTATTAAAAAAAACTACAATCCAATACAGCTTCATTTTAAAATGGTAGAAATCAGCGTGATGTTCTCATAAGTATGTACACACCATCAGCTGCAGCAGCTCATCTTCTGTACACTCATCCAGGTTAGTGTTTTTCACCGCCACCAGCCGGCCAGACGGTGTGTGTCGAGCCATGCTCACCTGACTGAGGTTATTAAATCCCCGGCCTGTCCACAGACAGAGGACAAAACACAGCGATATAAACACATGATATAGACATGAGACTTCAGGGAGTAGCTAACACACACCATATACTGTATAAAGTAGGTTACGGTCATTACCCAGTTGTGAGAGCAGCTGATAGTGGGCGGGGTTAGTGGAAAGATCTGTGATGTCATCTTCATCCGTCAACACAGAACACGGAGAGACATCACTGCTCTGTCACACACACATAACACAGCACACAAACACACATGAACAAACATATAGCACACACACACACACACACACACACACTACTCTACCTGATAAAACACTCCACACAATGCTGGTCGTGTTTACTGGGTTATTCTAGGGAAGAATCAAATATAAACAGAACATAATAAGACAGTTCCTGTCCTGTGCCTAACACTAATGTGATGCTAGAGGAACTGTTGCTTCCAGAGACTGGAGATGGAAAGGTCATGGATGAAGTCGCCTCTGTTTTCTGGCCTCAGATCAGTTTTATTAAAAAGTGCTATTATTGTAAACCAAAACTTACAAAAAAAATAAAATAAAATTGTTCATTGAAATAAAACTGAAATAAATATAAATATGGTAGGACTTTACAGAGTTTTGCCCTTAATAAACTTTGTTGTTGTAGTAATTATGTTTAGGGATAAGGGATGTAGAATATGGTCATATATGCAGAATAAGGCATTAATATGTGCTTTATACACACTAATAAACAGCCAATTTGCTAGTAATATGCATGCTAATAAGCAACCAGTTAATAGTGAGTAGTATTCCCTAAACTAAAGTGTAACCATAAATGAAAATGAGAAATGTTGCCTTGGCAACAAACAAAAAATTACTGATTGGAAATAAATCAAATTGAGAAAATAAATTAAACTAAACTAAATAAATAAATACACACCATTATTTAATACAAATTAAATTAATTATTTAAAATCAATTAAAATTAAAACTTAAAATATAAAAATAAAAGCTCATTCAAAATATTGGTAAAAACTATAATAGTATATTATAATACTAAAATAACACTACTGAGAAACACGGATCTTTTGCAGATCAGAATATTTGTAGTTAAGATGGAGGTTAGTGGGTGTAGAATATTTCAAGGTATCAATTGAAATGAGGGAATAACATAAAAAGCATTTCAGAAATGGCATATAAATTTCATGTTCATGCATTCCCTGCGAATCAAACACAGCTTTGGTGCTGCTAGTGCCATTGAACCACAGTAGCAGTGCTTTCAAATAAGACATTTTTCAAAATGTATATTAAACATAGTAATTAATTACACAGTCCATAATGCTTTATTGGAGCTCATTCAATCCTTCATAAGTACAAGTCTTGAACCTCCAGGTTTTTTGCTTTGAATAATTTTGTAATATTGCAATTCATAGTTGACATGCATTACATAGCTGAGAACTCTAGGGGGTGATAGAGTTATATTCAAATCACTGTGCCATTAAACTAGATTCGTAATTATTCAGGTAGCTTCTATAAACATGTCAACATTTTAGACTTTAAGTTCTTAAGCCTATAACGTTTGAAGCATTTTTGGAAAAGCCTCTTTAGACCATGAATGGGAAAGTTGCCAAGATCACTGCAGTCAAACACCAAATATTTCTGCCACAGGATGAGAAAATCTAAAGACAACCCACAGTATCCCTTCAGCCAAAAACACAGGACAACAGCACAAGTGAGCTTTCATCCAGAACGATGGAACAGAAGCACTGCTTTGTGATGCCCAATACAATGGATCCACTCAGATCAAACTTGAGCACAACCTGAAGCTCACTGGAGTTTGTGATTATGCGATGATGTTTCACTGGCGTGACTGTGCTCTCTCATATCCTACAAGGCTTTTCACACTGACAGCTATTTGCAGCGGCAAAGCAAACGGAAGTCATTCATTTGAAATCAGAGTCTGTGTGTGATTTGAGGCGACGTGGGCAACAGCGGCCGACGGCAATGCGACAAACTATGATGCAGCAACTACCAAAGTGATCTACTGATACAGTCTCATACAGCAGACAAACACGAACTACAAATGGCACAATACTCAAATAAGTGTCATTCAGAGTGCGTTTCAATTTCTGAATAGTTTTTATTTGAATTCATAGAAGCAGAAAATGAAATTTAACGGAATACGGGGCATTTCCAAAATAATTGAATTTATATATTTGTTTATTGCAAATGATAGTGGGAAAACATTCACTGTAATTTCCCAGAATTTACTCCAGATTTTGATGTAAAAAAATATTTTTAAAGAACTACCTAAATACAATGCAATAAACATTTTGTACATTTTGCACACAAAAAAAAAGTATTTTCAGTATTTATTTATCAATCAGTATTAATTGATTAATTTATTTATTTTTGTTGCCATGCAGTATAATCATCAACGGTTATATTCTTGGAAAGAAATAAAAAAGTATTTTAAGAAATAAATATCTTTATTCAGCAAGGATGCATTAAATTGATCAAGTGGCAGTAAAGACATTTACTGTATATTGTTACAAAAATATATTTCAAATAAATGCTATCCTTCTGAACTTTCTATTTATCAAAAATCCTTCAACAATAATATTATGCAGAACAACTGTATTTAACATTGATAATAATCAGAAATGTTTCTCGAGCAGCAAATCGGCATATTAGAATGATTTCTGAAGATCGTGTGACACTGTAGACTGGAGTAATGATGCTGAAAATCCAGCTTTGATCACAGGAATAAATTACATTTTAAAATATATCACATGAATTATAATAATATTTCACGATATTACCGTTTTTACTGTATTTTGGATCAAATAAATGCAGTCTTGGTGAGCATAAAAGGCTTCTTTCAAAACACTATCAACCCAAAACCTTTGAACGGTAGTGTATATGATATGTCATTTGGATTTTGCATATTTCCCATTGTTCCTATTCAAACGTTATTTCAACGCACTGTGTTTTGTGACAAATTCAAATTCTCCCTCCAACATGAACCAGCTCCTAAATTCTGAATTTTTCCTCAATCCCGCTAACGGCCCACAGTAGTGCAGTAATTGAATCGGTGTCAGTGTGAATCTCTCTTGAATGGCTCGTCTGAAGAAGACAAAAGTCAATGCCTGTTACCTTCAAACACACTGAAGCTCACACTGGGCTCTATTGTTAGATTCTACTGACCGAGCACTGCCGGCTGATGTCTTCATACTGCTCCTCTATGCTGATGGGCTGGACTTGTGAGTGGGAGGAGATACAGGTGCAGTCCTGAGGGGAAGAGGGGAGGAGACATGAGACACGCCCCCCACCCCACAAATGAATATGGAGATGAATACGACAATATCCACAGTATGAATATGCATGAATTGAGCAAGGGTGGGCTGAAGGGCAAAGACACGGCAAAAGGAGGAGATGATTATGGAAATGCTGCGGTGCAGAGTCAGCCTTGCCATGTGTGATTAACTCATGGTTAAAGGAATTGTCCGTTTTCGACGCAAAACATGAAACAATTTTTGTTTGTTTTTACAAACTGAACCCGGAACATTTCTTTATGACGTTAAAGGAATAGTTCACCCAAAAACTAAACTTTGCTGAGAATTTACTCACACTCAGGCTAATCAAGATATAGATGAGTTTGTTTCTTCATCAGATTTGGAGAAATGTAGCATCGCATCACTTGCTCACCAGTGGGTCCTCTGCAGTGAATGGGTGCCGTCAGAATGAGAGTCCAAACAGCTGATAAAAACATCACAATAA
>NW_015505222.1:1834589-1841815 GCF_001515645.1 Sinocyclocheilus grahami | reverse complement strand
CGCACTGTGTTTTGTGACAAATTCAAATTCTCTCTCCAACATGAACTAGCTCCTAAATTCTGAATTTTTCCTCAATCCCGCTAACGGCCCACAGTAGTGCAGTAATTGAATCGGTGTCAGTGTGAATCTCTCTTGAATGGCTCGTCTGAAGAAGACAAAAGTCAATGCCTGTTACCTTCAAACACACTGAAGCTCACACTGGGCTCTATTGTTAGATTCTACTGACCGAGCACTGCCGGCTGATGTCTTCATACTGCTCCTCTATGCTGATGGGCTGGACTTGTGAGTGGGAGGAGATACAGGTGCAGTCCTGAGGGGAAGAGGGGAGGAGACATGAGACACGCCCCCCACCCCACAAATGAATATGGAGATGAATACGACAATATCCACAGTATGAATATGCATGAATTGAGCAAGGGTGGGCTGAAGGGCAAAGACACGGCAAAAGGAGGAGATGATTATGGAAATGCTGCGGTGCAGAGTCAGCCTTGCCATGTGTGATTAACTCATGGTTAAAGGAATTGTCCGTTTTCGACGCAAAACATGAAACAATTTTTGTTTGTTTTTACAAACTGAACCCGGAACATTTCTTTATGACGTTAAAGGAATAGTTCACCCAAAAACTAAACTTTGCTGAGAATTTACTCACACTCAGGCTAATCAAGATATAGATGAGTTTGTTTCTTCATCAGATTTGGAGAAATGTAGCATCGCATCACTTGCTCACCAGTGGGTCCTCTGCAGTGAATGGGTGCCGTCAGAATGAGAGTCCAAACAGCTGATAAAAACATCACAATAACCCTACTATCCCTTTAACCGATGGACTGGAGTGGTGTGGATTATTGTGCTGTTTTTATCAGCAGTTTGGACTCTCGTTCTGACGGCACCCATTCACTGCAGAGCATCCATTGCTGAGCAAGTGATGCAATGCTACATTTCTCCAAATCTGTTCCCATGAAGAAACATCTCATCTACATCTTGGATGCTCTAAGGGCGAGTAAATTCTTGGCAAATGTGCATTTTTGGGTGAAATATTCATTTAACAGACACATGATGGTATTAATAGTGGTTGAATGGTCACTTACAGAAATTAGTATTTAACTGATGTATATTTGATTATAACAAATAATTGTGGAAAAACACTAATTTCCAAGAATTTTACCCAGATTTGATATCTAAATGTTCTTTTATGAAATTACTTATAAACAATGCAAAATTAACATGCTTCTTAATGGCAGTTAATCATTTTGACAACATTTATTTATGTATTAACGAGTGACACAGGACACTGCAAACACAGCTTTCATTTGTTTCATGCTTAAGGAACCTTTATTGAATCCAGAACATGTCTTTAAGAGTGAGACATTGACATGAGCCTCCTGGATTAAGAGGTGAGGTGGAGGATTGGTGGATATTAATGAGGACGTTTATTATTAAATGTGCTGATATCTAGGGATTAGAGAATAATCAGGCCATGGATATTGTTCAGCGAACATCTTCAGCCCATAAACACATCCCTAAAGCTCTACTACTATACTGAACACTAAACCCAGAATCAAAACCTTCATGCAAACACATTTCTGACACCCAGAATGAAGAACTGCAGAAATAAACACAGAAAGCATGAAATACAGAATGCATTGAGCTTTGCACAAACAAGCTGGGGATGAAAAGATTTGACTCTCACCAGAAACGACATGAGGCTGAGCTGATGCTTCACTGGAGTTCATTTATCTGATTCTGAAGACAGTGCATAACAATCAGTCCATCTGCAAAAACATTCCAGCAGTGGTTTTCTGGCTGTTTCCAGTGTGCCACGCTGCATTTCTCATTGCAAGAAAATATGCCTGAAAAGCTAAATGTTTTTCGCTTACCTGGCTCTGCTCGGATTTCACTGCGTAAAAGACAGACTTCATCTCATCTCACGCTGCTCCATTAGAGTCCTATGAAGCAAACCATCAGCGGAGACGCTTTCAAGCACATATCAAATTTTCAGGGCTTAAATGGCATTATGATCCAGATCCAAAGCTCACATTTCAATTGCACACATTTCTATTTTCTAAGAATAGCCTGATTTCAAATGCATCTTGTCTGAAAATCAGCATCCATATTCCGGTCCTGTAGCAGACGCTGTGTCTATGAACAGAGCAGCCGGAGTCAGTGTCTGGCACCGCTTGACCGACTGCATGAGTCTGATCTCCTCTCTACTCTAGACATCATCATCATCATCATCATCTTCAGTTATATCACTTGATAGGATGGCATATCTGTCTGGGTGCATCAGCTCTGATATCACCGCAGGTGACATTGGGAAACACTGTCCATTTTGTGTTGTTATATAATTAATATTAGCGGCATCAAAATTAATTCATGCTTGCCCGATTACACTTTATATTCATAAGAAATATATTAAAGATTATTGAATGCATATAGCTCAAGATTAGGTCTCTGCTTAAACTGCAATTGTAAATAAAATAAGTAATGCATATTGGTTCACAATATAGATATGCATACACATGCATGCCCAAATTAGATGATGTTTTAAATATTAATCATGTAATTATCAGAGCAACTGACAGCAGGTGTCCTTCCTAGTCCTTGACAGAGATTGCATGCATGTAGGTTAACAGGGTTAAGAAAAAAAACTTCACCGAAGAGCAATGGTGCACTAGAAGCGTCTAAAATAAGCTTCAATATTAAATCCACCCGGTTTCATATTAATTATGTTTAATGTTGCATTAACGCATTTGGTGACTACAGTAGAGAATTTTGACATGATTTAACATTACTAATGCACGATTACTATTATTCGCACGAGCTACAAACCTATTATTTTCTAATATCATGCACACCAAACATTTCTGAGACTGATGAGAAGCTCAAAGCCAGATATGACAAAAACTCACCATTGTTTGTTATGCATGTGGATGGAGGTTCTCCTGTAAATTGATTTGGCGCACTTAATTTTGACGGCGAGCGTCAGTTCTGGGCAGTTACAGTTACTTCGGTCACATCACAGTTTTACTGTAGGAAGAAAAATCACGCAGCGCCTCTCACATTTACCAATAACATTTGTAAGTTGACTTGCCAAAGCTTTTCTTCACAGTCCCGGCTGATATTTACATAATAAAAGTCTCTCAAACACGCCGTAAATGACGTTCCAGAGGAATGTCCACAATAAAAGTCTTTTGATCACGCGACTAAACCATAGGACTAAACCTAAACTAGAAGGCTATGCATAATAAAAGCACCTAATCTATACAATAATTTCGCCTCTCTATCATTTAAACAATTATTTAAGATTTTTTCCTGAAATGATAGGAAGTGATCTAAAAACAGTGGCAAGCTTAAATTAAATTGCACGTTTAGAATCCCTAGAATAACCAGTGTTGGGTGTAATATATTACAAGTAACGCAAGTTACGTAATCAGATTACTTTTTTCAAGTAACTAGTAAAGTAACGCATTACTTTTTAATTTACAAGAGAATATCTGAGTTACTTTTTCAAATAAGTAACACAAGTTATTTTTTTTCTTCTTCAATGTATTGATTGACAGCTCTCCTGTCCCCATGTTGAGAGAAATCAGATGTTACTGTAGTTCTAAAATAAATATGAATATGCATTAATTCATCTCACTCACACAAAAAAAACACACACAGATTCAGTATTCCTCAAAATGAATAAAAATAATGCAACTCGGAATATGACGCAAACCTGCAATAATTAAATGTTAAACGACACAAATATGCTTTATGTATTTAATCCCATTCTATTAACCGATGTCTTTGCTTCTGAGCTTCGATGATCCAGTTCAACCGTACTAATAAGCACAAATTACTCTAGACAAACATTTGTGTGTCTTTGTTTATTGCTGAAGTGTGTTGATATTTCTTCTTCTGCGTTCTACTGTACGGACGTAACTTTACTTTCCCTTCAGCCTGAGGCGCATTCATTTCACGTTTGGTGTGAAAAGGCTTTTATATTTGCCAAAAATATAACTTTTTTATTTTAAAAACAAACAAGCAAGCCCTGTCCAGATTTAAAAAGTAACGCAAAAGTAACGTAACGCATTACTTTCCATAAAAAGTAACTAAGTAACGTAATTAGTTACTTTTTTTATGGAGTAACGCAATATTGTAATGCATTACTTTTAAAAGTAACACTGAGAATAACTGTACAAATTGTTCTTTATTTTCGAATAAGGGCCCTATAGTACGTAAGTAATGAAGGTTTTCATCTTCTCTCCACACTCAAGATTAAATCTTACTTTATTAATTCAATTCACTTCACGTTTATTTGTATAGCACTTTTCACGATTCAAATTCTTGCAAAGCAGCTTCACAGAAAATTTAAGTTTTTACATTATATTTAGGATTAGTTTATCAGATTATGACCAGGTTATATCATCATGGCAGAAATGCACAGTAAATTGTAAATTGTAAGTTGACTTGCCAAATCTTTTAATAATGCAGAAACAGAAAGGATGTTATTACCTAACATCTAGGAAAGAATTTGATCAATCTTCTATTTTTCCCAGTTTCTCCTTTCTCTTTCTGTATCATTCATTCATTTGTTTGTTTATTATTGGCAGTGTTGGGGGTAACGCATTACAAGTAACGCGAGAGTAACGCAATATTGTAATGGATTACTTTTAAAAGTAACTTCCCCCAACACTGATTATTGGTGTTGTTGTTGTGTCTGTGTAATACTAGCTAGTTATTAAAAATTCAATATGCATATTAATGTTTCTAATTGACATCCATAAATAAAGAAAGCTCTCAGGGACTTTTATTATGAAATAAATGTCGCGGACTTCCCCGAATACCCCTCCCTCCTCGCTCTCTCCTCTTTTTATCTCAAACGCTCGAAGTGACAGCAGCCACATGCACCAGTAGCGCTCAGAAGAAGAAGAAGCGGATTTTAAGTGAACTAAAGGTAAGAGAGCGAGGTTCTCCGCTCTTTGAGAAGGCATGTGTGTGTGTGTGTGTGTGTGTGATCTGTGTGTGACAACCATGCACAGGTTCCTCCTATCATAAGGGTTAATTAATTAGAGCCACAGACAGTATTAAGAAACTGTGGCAGCATTTGTTGGGTGTGTCTCTCTCATTGCCGTCTTCCTACCTCCATGACACTTGACTCTGCTGCAGCAGCTGAGCTGTCTGCACTGGGTCCAGAAACATTCTAGTTTTGAATAGATGAACACACGATTCAGACAAGGGAGAACAGTGTGTGTGTGTGTGTGTGTGTGTGTGTGTGTGTGTGTGTGTGTGTGTGTGTGTGTGTGTGTGTGTGTGTGTAGGTGAGTGGACGAGTTTGTGAGGGAGGCTCATATGGACATTGGCTCTCGTGCATCGGGATGCAGATCAATGCATCTACTTAAAACCATTAGTATTCCGTGTATGTTTTGAAATGATGTGTAGATGTGTTTTCTGATTGTGATAACTCTGCCTGGAGAATCTGATGTGCCATCTGCAGGGATTATGAAATCTGTTGCATCAGATCAGATGGCTTGTTTTTTCCTAACACTGCATTATATCGAGCATCTCTGTGCTGCATTTGTCCACGTATTTCCGCTCAGAAGCTGAATATAGACGCTTATGTTTATTTTTATCATAACATCTGAGCCTCCGATGTCATGAAAATAAATATAATCATCTATGTTCATTCTAATCAATGGGGCATAGTGACACATTACAGGAATGTTGTGATTTATGTTCAGACAGAATTAATATTGCTGACATCTGATTTATGATTTAAATAATTAATGAACTTTCAGTCAACCAGTCTTAAGACGTTTCGTTAAGTCCTTTTAAAAAGAGAGTACATGATTTGTAAAGACAAACTGGTCTAACAATGTGAAGATTAAGAGTATTTAAAAAAAAAAACATTTTGATAAATAATTCTATACAGTGCTGTCAAACGATTAATCGCGATTAATCGCATCCAAAATAAAAGTTTTTGTTTACATAATATATGTGTGGGTACTGTGTATATTTATTATGTATATATAAATGCACACACATGCATTAAGAAAAATGTTACATTTATATATTAAATATATTTATATATAATATTAATAAAAATATATGCTGTATGTGTTTGTGTATTTATATATACATAATAAATATACACAGTACACACACATATATATATATTATGTAAACAGAAACTTTTATTTTGGATGTGATTAATCGTTTGACAGCACTAATTTATAATACTATTAAGTTCCATGAATAGTTACACTGTTAAGCCTAACTAGACTAAATATACACCTATAGCTCTGACTTATCAACTAAAACAGAGTATAAATTCAGAAATGTGAACTTTATAATTGCTGTTAATTGCGAGAATTGTGCATTTGACTATATATATATATATATATATTTCTTTTTTGACCATTGAAATAAGTCTGGTTTGTTAGTAGTGTAACTCGAGCCCTCTGGATTTTGTTGTAGTTTGTAACGGTTTGGATAATTGCAGACAGCTTGCAGGAGAGTAACTGTGGGCCAGAGGGGAGATTGATGAACAGATGACGTGCTGCTAATGGAGGTGTACTGACGCTTCTCCTTGGCCTTCAGCAAAACGGGAGGCTGAGAATATATGGGACGAGTGTAATTTATTTCAGGTGTCACTTAGATGGAGATATCACAGTGGCAGCCGTCATGAGCTCTGCATTAACGTCTGGATCAGACACAATGCTGCTGGAAGCGATTGGATTCATGCCATCAGCCCAGCCGCACCCTCACAAACATCCCTTTACTTTTGGGATGCGTCTGACAGCAGTGCTTGATGTGTCAATAGTAAAATGACAGCCTGATGTTTGGATATGCTTGTTTCTCTCGATCTGTGATGGTGATTTTGCATCTACTGGTTTAGGTATCATTGGTTTGACCCTGTGATTGTCTGATTGATGAAGAGTTTCCTGTAACGGCTTGGACAGACTTTGAGGCTCGATATTAAAAGAACAGGTTGTCATCACAAGCTTTGCACTTCCCAAAAAAGTCCTGGAGAAAGACAAAAAGAGGAAGAACGTAACTATCTGTTCATGGTTTTCTTGTTGTGAAGTATTTGTCTGAAAAGTCTTGCATAGCTGCTTATCTTTTGACAGTAGCGAGAATACAGTTTTTCAGAGTTGTAAAGGATACGGCTAAGTGCACAGGATCTTGTTCTAAGGGTTAGTTGGAAATTAAGGCATTTTGAAAATGTAAAACGTACATTTTTTTTT
>NW_015505222.1:1831540-1834568 GCF_001515645.1 Sinocyclocheilus grahami | reverse complement strand
ATATATATACACATTCAATTGTTCCCAACATTATATGCAATGCATTACACAACTTTTTTGTTTGCGGTACAGCAGGTTTGTTTTGATCTCTCTCTGTGCACAAAACCCTCATCCCACACCCTCCTGAGTTTGACAAACACACACACGGAAAGTGAAACATCGTCACTTTGAAATTGAAACAGTTTGACTGTGACCCCTTATGTAAAAGGTTACTGTGAACCCCTACTTTTTAAAAATAACCTTAATGTATTTTTTCAGCAAATTAAATTGATATTTATATTACTGCTGGGCGGTATACCGGTTCATACCGAATACCGGTGTTTATTTTTGTTATGATATTAATTTTTAAAATACCGCAATACCGGTGTATGTCACTTAAACAACGTTCGAAATGCAACACTGTTTGAAAGGTGTCTCTTTTCACTGTTGAACTGTGGTGAGGGAACAGCTGTATGTGTTACTAAGCGTGAAAGTTCCCAAACTGAAGCTGTAGAACTAATAGAACGTGATCTCATCCACAATATCCACATTGACCTCCACAAATATCCACCGCCCCTGCCATCAGCTCCCGCGTCTCACACACGAGTGCGACTTTAGCACTAGATTTAGCAACTTTCAGACCCTTTTAGCGTTTTTTTTCCCATAGAATATTCATACTGACAAACCTAGCAACTTTTTTGGATAAACCTTAGCTATGGTTCAGTTGGAAGATTTCGTCAGTGCTGTCCCGCGAGCGTGAGGTCTGACTTTCCCGGAGAAGTGTCGCCTCTCTCGGCGTCTGTTCTGTGCAGTGAGCGGCAGAGAAGCAGCGCATTCAGTTAGCCGCACCGCAGCCGACTCGTCAATAAATGAGTACAAAACAGCGTTTCCTAGCACCTGTCGCTTACTGATTGTTTGGAATTATAAATATGAGCGTAGTTCATATCACATGCATGTTTTTTTTTTTTAGTTTGTTACTCGGACGCAGGCAGTGCGCTGCATGAGACAAAAAAGTAATATAGCCAAAACAACTGCATAGCCTCTCTTTAGTGTAGATGCATGTTGATTTTATCAGATGATGCCGCGATTATAAATGAGAGTGACTCCTGGTTAACATGTATTAAAAGGGGTCGTGTTTAGTCACTATTTAGTGTGGTATTTTTTGACAATATTCACTCATCATGACAGTAAAATAGGGCATTCTAAGTCAACATACTGCAGTATTTCCTCTCAATCAGTAGAAAATATGGTTAACACCCGGTCATGCATGGAAAAAAAAATACACCGTCATGTACCGTGAAACCGGTCTAATTTTGAAAAATACCGTGATATAAATCTTTGGTCATACCGCCCAGCACTAATTTATATTGTTACAGAAGATTTCTATTTCAAATAAATAAAATTCTTTTGAACTTTCTATTCAATTAATCCTGAAAATTGTATCAGTTTCCACAAAAAGTATTAGGCAGCACAACTGTGTAATAATAATAATCAGCATATTAGAATGATTTCTGAAGACTGGAGTAATGATGCTGAAAATTCAGCTTTGCATCACAGGAATAAATTACATTTTAAATGATATAATAGAAAACGGTTATTTTAAATTGTAATAATATTTCACTAATATTTTCGTCTGTTCACAAAACACAAAATGTAGCTTCTCTGTTATCCTACTATTTGTTTATTTATGTTTTTGCAGAGTGATTATTATAGTACATTTTTGGAAAGGGAATTTTGGCCCTCAGCTTTCATCCATTATAAAGCCAACCCATGTTTCCAAAATGAGTATCATACTCTGTAAACATCATCATGTACGGTACAGTGGGACGTTGAGTTTCTGAACAACAGGAAGTGCCCCTCACTCCCCCCTCGAAGACAGCTGCGACGTGGCCTGAAGAAAACATGCAAGCTTTAGAGACGGTGACCTGAAAACTATTTGGACACTGAACTGCTGTTATTTTGTATTATTATTCATTCTGTATATGTTTTTATTATTATTAAAGTAATTCATATTTAGTTTTTTTTTATTATTATTCTAAAGTAACACTAGCAAGAAATGGATTCTGGGTAGTGCGCACTGAAACATAAAAATGAAAGGTATCAGTCATTAAAAAACACAAGTTGGACAGTCTCTAGTAGGAACTGTGGTGTTTTGGGTTTTGTAAGGGAAATAATAAACTGAAGACTTCCTTTCACATAAGTCTCTGGCTCAGTCACATACACGCTTAATCTGCCAAACAGCTGGAGGAGACCCACTCAACCAGAGCTGAAATGTCAGCAGAGAGAGAATGAGGGAGCGATTACAAACCCGGGCATCACAAACATGTTTCCATGCAAGCCTCTGGAAACACACACACACACTGATATGGTTATTAATGTCATGGTATTTTTATTTTCTCTGTCTTTCAGGTATAGGCTGGAGTCTGAGCATCTCCATGGTGTTTTGATACAGAACAGTATGTGACATCAGCGGCCTTTACGTCTTCTGCTCGTGCGGATTGGGCATGAGTGAGGAGCCCCGCCCTCATTTGCCCAGCTGACCAATCAGAATGTTTGAGGTGAAGCCCATGAGCGTGGAGAAGGAGGACACAGCTGCGGGAACAGGTGTGTGTGTGTGTGTGTGTGTGTGTGTACTGGTTTATATATCCTGGTGGGGACTTAACCCTTTAACTGTCACTTTTTTGAACATAGATGTGAAAGTGCACGATCCAAACTTAAATTTTTATAATTCATGAACGAAAACATTTTGTAACATGATATTGATGTACCATTTTCATGGTAATGCAATGTTTGATTTTAAAATGGGTTTCAAAGGATGAATTTTGAGATTTAAAGTTTTCAATTGATATATAATTTCTGATTATTTCTAAAGTGTGATAGAGAAAAAGGCAACAAAGTCTTAGGCGTCCCACAGAGGGGACGGGTGACAGTTAAAGGGTTAAACCTGACTACACACAGACTCATGGGCACTCGTGTCACGGTGGGGACCTAATTTGTGGTCCCCACGGGTACAAAAGCTTATAAATCACACAGAATGAAGTTTTTTGAA
>NW_015505222.1:1802481-1831483 GCF_001515645.1 Sinocyclocheilus grahami | reverse complement strand
TGTGTGTGTGTCTGTGTGTGTGTCTGTGTGTGTGTCTGTGTGTGTGTCTGTGTGTGTGTCTGTGTGTGTGTCTGTGTGTGTGTCTGTGTCTGTGTCTGTGTCTGTGTGTGTGTGTGTGTGAAAGACAGAGAGAGAAAGAAAGTCACAGGTTTTCTCCTGCAGTGAGTTACTACAGTAAAGCGCTCCGTGTGTGTCTGTCTGTGTGTGTGTGTGTTTGTGTGTGTGTGTGTGTGTGTGTGTGTGTGTGTGACAGACAGAGAGAGAAAGAAAGTCACAGGTTTTCTCCTGCAGTGAGTTACTACAGTAAAGCGCTCAACTGAAGCAGATATTCACCCAACTTCAGCCTACATGTCACATTTGCATTGTTAGAAAACTTTACAGCGAAAGAAGGGAAGATAGTGAAATTAACCTCAATTTTAAAATCCTTTTCAGCCTGTCCAGTGTGTTCAATCTTCATTGATTGTGGTCTGCTGGTTGACATTTATTGTTAGATTGTGTATATTTGTATTGTGTTGTTCAGACTGCATGTACAGTATATATAAATGTTTGAATGTTTATCTTTACTGTCGTTTAAAGCGTGTGTCTTGTAATTGCAGTGTGCATTGTTTATTTCAGGGTAAATTTAGCATCCGGGATTGATTTAGGAGTTAATTACAGCTTAAGCTCAGGGTGTTGATCACCGCAGAATATATTTTCAGTTTGAAAACATGAGTGAAAAACATTTTGTCCCACCTCTAAAGGATGCTTTAGACATATTTGCAGCTCAAATGCAAGCTTGAAGACGACATAGAAGTGTTTTAACAGAAATGCATTTTAAACATGTTATGTTTATGCAATAATAATTATTATAAATGATTAACTTTTATAGTTATATATACGTTTGACTCACAAATAGCAATTTCTACCTAATCAATTATTGAAGTGCTTGACATAACTAGAAAAAAAATATGCATAATAAAAATGTCAATGACTTGAAATTTATATTAATTTTCCAGGTCTAAAAATCACACTTTTAAAATTGCCTTATTTATACAGGTTTAACAAGACTGAACAAATTGAAATAAGATGTTAAAATGTGATATCAGCTTGCATCTTGATTTATGGCTGTTTTTGATTTTTTTTTTTTACTTTTGTCGTCTTTTTCAGTTCATTTTAAGCCATATTGCAACCCCTGGTTGAGAACCACTGCTCTAGAATGATTGCATGCTGGACTGTGCATATCATTTTGCTTTTCAACAAACCAGTGGACAGTGTAAAATTATTCTCTGTGGTAATTAACCTGAAATCATATTATAACTTTAGCTTAACTTCTAATTTTGGGAGTCTATGCTGAGGTGCTAAAACACAAGGTTTGGTGAACTTTTCCACATGCACGTTCACCAAACTGTTCAAAACAAGTTTCTGATCACCAAATTGGCATCACTGACATGTAAGCGTGGATGGTCATGTGCTGA
This sequence comes from Sinocyclocheilus grahami, assembly GCF_001515645.1. Classification (NCBI taxonomy): domain Eukaryota; kingdom Metazoa; phylum Chordata; class Actinopteri; order Cypriniformes; family Cyprinidae; genus Sinocyclocheilus; species Sinocyclocheilus grahami. The sequence goes on along the minus strand of NW_015505222.1, from coordinate 1,830,029 downwards.
TGCATCTGTGTGACATCTAGGGATGGGTCAGGATGATTCATTTGTCATGGCTCAGAAAAACATCAGGCAATAATGACTAGTTGCTGACATTACAAACTATCTGTTTATGGAGTTTTAAGCTCTAAAAGTTATTTATTTTACTCATATCAAGAAAATAATGACTCCTCATAATATGACTGAGTGTGTCTTGACTTGAATGAACAGCAGATGGCGTGCAGCACTGTCTCTCCTGACCTGAGGAATCAGCCACTGACGCTGAATGATGTGTGTTTGTTCTGTAGATGAGGGCAGTAAGGTGTGTGACGGCGGTGTCGGCGGTTGCGGAGGGGATACGCTGTATCTTTACGAGGGTCAGGACTGGGTCATCTCCCCCTCCTGCTCTCCAGAGGAACCCAGTGCCATCTCACCCATGCTGGCCGAGGAAACCTTCCGCTACATGAGTAAGTGTGTGTGTAGCCATACACGTGTACACAAATGTTTGCTTGCTATTGCCATTGTTGGGGAATCTACTTTAAAACGGTAACTTCCCGAAATACAAGCTACTCATAATTCAAAGAGTTAAACTACAGTCAGGTTGCAGTTGACTTTAGCTTGAGTTTTTTTTGTAATTAGTATCTAATAGGCAGGGTTCCCTTGGTCATTTAAACTCTGAAAATATCAAGGGTTTTTAAAACTATTATTTAAAAAAACTAAAATTTTACATTAACGAGTTATGGACATTTCTTTGGAAAATGTTCTAATTATCTAGTTGCAAAATGCTCGTTGTTACTCCCATCTCAGTCAAATTATTTTTAAAAATCCTTATTGTTTCACCAGAGGATTTATGATATTAACAGTTTTTTAAATCATATTTTGGAAATGTATGCATTGATGAATCATTCCTATTACGATCAATGACATGCATTTACAAAACACATTTACATTTCATGCCAACTTTGAACTTGAACAGGTAAATTAAAAAAAGTAATAAAAAAATAAATAATTTATTCTGTGTAATTAAAAAAAATAATTAATAAAAAATGTAATTATAGTACTGTTTGTATTTTCCAGGGTGCATAAAAATAGTAATAGATGAATAAATAATGTATGTTTGTTATAGGTTAATTTACATACCGTCAGAATGAACAGATTCATTCAAATCAATCAAACTTTCCAATGTTACATAAGGGAGAGAGGGAATTTTTGGACAGCATGTTTGTTTTTAACCTCAGTTTGCGCCGCAGTAGAGCTGCGTGTGTAGTACAGTGTGACAAAAATATATTAACTATAATTATTTTGTATCATTAGAATACAAAATAATTTTGTTTCAAGACACTGCTAGTAGCTAGTAGCATTGCTGATGTTGCCCTACACTGGTGTGCGTATGCTTGAGGGTGTGTGTGTGCCCATCCTTGGCAAGGGCACAGGAATTCAGTGGTCAGGTCTCTTAAGTGCAGCTGACAGCAGAGCCGGCCGGGCGTCACGGGGCGGGAGGGAGAGGGACAGATGGATGTATAGAAAGAGGAGAGAAGAGAAGAGCAGTCATGCCGGTGCTAAACATACAGAATGAGGAGCTTTATGACCAATACGCTGCAGAAGGTGAGACCATGTTGAGATTCGTACATGCACTGAGCATTAGGATGTGTGTGTGAGCGTGTTGTTTTATTTGTAAGTATCTGTGCGGCTTGCAAACACTACAGGACTTCTGACAATGCAAGGTCATCTGTAACGGACAGGGAGGGCACGTGTGTGAATGCAGTATGTATTGTTGAGCGTTTCCTTTGAGTTGTTGTGGCAGTTTTGTTGACTGTAGATGAGGGCAGTAAGGTGTGTGACGGGGCTGTCAGCGGCTGCGGAGGGGATTCGCTGTATCTTTACGAGGGTCAGGACTGGGTCATCTCCCCCTCCTGCTCTCCAGAGGAACCCAGTGCCATCTCACCCATGCTGGCCGAGGAAACCTTCCGCTACATGAGTAAGTGTGTGTGTAGCCATACACGTGTACACAAATGTTTGCTTGCTATTGCCATTGTTGGGGAATCTACTTTAAAACGGTAACTTCCCGAAATACAAGCTACTCATAATTCAAAGAGTTAAAACTACAGTCAGGTTGCAGTTGACTTTAGCTTGAGTTTTTTTGTAATTAGTATCTAATAGGCAGGGTTCCCTTGGTCATTTAAACTCTGAAAATATCAAGGGTTTTTAAAACTATTATTTAAAAAACTAAAATTTTACATTAACGAGTTATGGACATTTCTTTGGAAAATGTTCTAATTATCTAGTTGCAAAATGCTCGTTGTTACTCCCATCTCAGTCAAATTATTTTTAAAAATCCTTATTGTTTCACCAGAGGATTTATGATATTAACAGTTTTTTAAATCATATTTTGGAAATGTATGCATTGATGAATCATTCCTATTACGATCAATGACATGCATTTACAAAACACATTTACATTTCATGCCAACTTTGAACTTGAACAGGTAAATTAAAAAAAGTAATAAAAAAAAATAATAATTTATTCTGTGTAATTAAAAAAAATAATTAATAAAAAATGTAATTATAGTACTGTTTGTATTTTCCAGGGTGCATAAAAATAGTAATAGATGAATAAATAATGTATGTTTGTTATAGGTTAATTTACATACCGTCAGAATGAACAGATTCATTCAAATCAATCAAACTTTCCAATGTTACATAAGGGAGAGAGGGAATTTTTGGACAGCATGTTTGTTTTTAACCTCAGTTTGCGCCGCAGTAGAGCTGCGTGTGTAGTACAGTGTGACAAAAATATATTAACTATAATTATTTTGTATCATTAGAATACAAAATAATTTTGTTTCAAGACACTGCTAGTAGCTAGTAGCATTGCTGATGTTGCCCTACACTGGTGTGCGTATGCTTGAGGGTGTGTGTGTGCCCATCCTTGGCAAGGGCACAGGAATTCAGTGGTCAGGTCTCTTAAGTGCAGCTGACAGCAGAGCCGGCCGGGCGTCACGGGGCGGGAGGGAGAGGGACAGATGGATGTATAGAAAGAGGAGAGAAGAGAAGAGCAGTCATGCCGGTGCTAAACATACAGAATGAGGAGCTTTATGACCAATACGCTGCAGAAGGTGAGACCATGTTGAGATTCGTACATGCACTGAGCATTAGGATGTGTGTGTGAGCGTGTTGTTTTATTTGTAAGTATCTGTGCGGCTTGCAAACACTACAGGACTTCTGACAATGCAAGGTCATCTGTAACGGACAGGGAGGGCACGTGTGTGAATGCAGTATGTATTGTTGAGCGTTTCCTTTGAGTTGTTGTGGCAGTTTTGTTGAGGGTGTGCTGCTCATTTCTGCAGTGAACAAGGCTCAAGTGAACAGGTGGAGGCTCGTGTTTCTCTGCGTCTCTGAGATCAAGCACTTGTTCTGAGGTCACCTGTGACGGCTCTTGTTGTGCTGATGTCGTCTTTAAGAGTGTGTCAGTGCTGACCAACATGGCATATGTCATGTGCCTAGCAGGATAATCACTGGTCCATACTACATACTATAGCAGCTCCGTTTCAAAACCTAGTGAGCTGCCTACTGCCCACATGAAGCCTCATAAGTAGCCGACAATGAAAATGCATGGGAGACTCAACTTACAGTTGATTTACATAGTTACAAGTAACATTTGCAATGCTTAATGTTTTACCCTATTTTGTACATGATGTTTATTTGCACACAGCTTACATAAATGCATTCATATATACATTTCATGGCCTTTAAATTGCATATTGTTTAGAGGACAACACTGGGCAGGATGTGGAATAACTATTTAGTAAATAATTGATTAATTTGTTTTTTCATTAAATTACTATTTTTAATAATCATATTCAAATATAATAATCCATACTTATTATGACTATAATACAATTTTTTACAAAAACTTTAAGTCAAAATTATTTGTATGGTGCTTTTCACTATACACATTGTTTAAAAACCGTTTTACTCAATGATGTTAATATTAATAAGGTCTTCATATCATCATGCAATGCCGTCACATTTCGCAGATTACAGCTGGATGATAGTATAGTTTATAATTTGCAATGATACAAGCAATCAAGCAGTTAAAATTGCTTTATATAGTCCTGCTTTGCTTTATATTTATATATTGCTTTATATAGGTATTCCTAAATGCAAATAAACGTTTCATACCCTTCATAATTTAATTAAATATGCATTTATTTTTTTTAATCAACATTCAACATTGTCTGCCATCTTTGACCTTTTTTTTACTGAACGTGTTGCAGTGAATATCTTCTCCATAAATGATACATGCAATGTCAAATAAACACATCTGAATTTGGCTGAAGCAGCCTTCTTGACGAGAGACACCTCGTCAGTGGGTTCACAACCAGAGACATGCTGAGACTTTTTGCCCTAGTTTTACCCAGTTGGATGATGATGTGTTGCTAAAAATAACCTGAGAGGCATAGAGGGGGCAGATGGAGGCTATTTCAGGGTTATAATCGGAGAGCTGAACATGAGAGGACATGAACAAGAGCACAATGTCATAATATATAGAGAGAGAGGCATAATAGAAGATCCCCAGTACACAATTTACCATCTTATTAATGCATAATGCAAATTCAACATATTTCATAAGAACTAACATTTTCTGTAGTGTTTGTAGTGAGATCATTGTAAAACCTTAGATGGCTCCTCATTAATTCATGCAAGTCTAGCCATTTTCACAAAAATGCCATAACCATTACAGTACATTTTTGTATGTGAACTCAGTTAATAGTCAGTTATTTAGTGTTTTATATTCAATTAAATATAATCTAATTAATTATACTTAAAGTCAAACTGGATCAGATTAGTTGCATTTATCAGATTAGAAGCAGATCAGTTAAATATATTAATTTAGAGTTTTCTATGCAATTACAGCTAATCTAATTAAATCGATTTTGTCAAATCAGATTATTTTTTATATCTGTAATAGGTAGTGTTATTTTACTATCATTTATACAGTCTTTATTCATATTTTAAATTGCGCTATAATTTCAGTTTTCAGATTTTTTTATATATCTTTTATTTTTTAAATTTTTTTAAATATTTTAAAAAATATTGCCTTTCCAATAACTGCATTACATAAGTTAAAATTTTCCAATATTTGTATTTTATTTCTGTTTGCAAATATGATCTTTAATAGTTTTAATTGTATTTTAGTTAACAATAACAGCACTGGAAGTAGGATGGCAGGTCACTCAAACATCCCTGCTGCAGTGTTATTGTGTTCTGTCATTGTTAATTATGCAAAATCCCAGGTCTCTCATTTTGTCTGTTTTAGACATTTGCAGCAAACTGTTTTGCAAGGGCCACTGTGATATCAGCTGGTGTCAGTTCACTTCTGATGTTTTACTGGAGCTCAAAGGTCTTTGCATATCTGTGATTATGAATGCGTCACTTATTGCTGAGGTTTCTTCATGACACTGTTAGTTAATATATGGACGTCTGATCTAGATCGAGGACAGCAGAGGCATGAGTGTTTTTGAGGCTTGTGCTTTCTGTGGTAATGAAGGTTCAGTCGCTGTGTTTTTGGGTCTGGATAGAGGAATGTGTTAATGTCAGAGACAGAGTGCTGTGATTGTCAGGATGCTTCAGTTGAGTGAAGAACTCCCAGCTCACCATCTCTCCTCAGGTAAGTGTGTGTGTGTAAACCTAATGCGACTGCATTTATTTTAATCCAGGAGTGATCACGGGACAGTGACTGCTGTCAGGTGCTTCATTACTCCTCTCTTATCTCTCTCTCTCTCTCTCTGTGCTGGTGATGGTGTTTTTCATTTTCTCCCTTCACTTGATGTTTACCACAATTCCTCAGCATCTATTATTTCTCTCTCTCTTCCTTCTCTCCTTCTGTCCTCTCTCTCATTCCCTCTGCAGCATTTCTAGCTGTTGGTTCCTCTTATCCCCATAATGGCTCTAACAGCCTCTCTAAAGGTAACACGCGGTCTGTCTGATGCTCTGTCTATTTTCCACTCATCTGTCTTACAGTACGCCTGTCCTTCTTAGTTTCTGCTGCTATTTTTGAGCTAGTATTTGACCTCAGGCAAACAGCATGTCTAGTCTGGTGTGTTAACTGTGCTGCAGTGTCCTACAGCGACCTGAAACTCACATTAAAGGGGTCATATCATGGAAAGCAGCATTTAATAAGAGTTATATACAATGAAGAACTTGAAACGACATGAACTGCAAGCATATTAACATAAGACCGCCCACATTAAGACTTGTCATTGTTACTAATTTCACATGCGAAGAGGTTAGCCAAACATAACAGGTCTCATTTGCATGAAGCCTTAAGGTTCAGTAGCCAAATCGTGCTATATAGTTATGTATGTTGCGGCAAGCAATTTATCTGTCCATGCAGAATGAGAAAACTGCTGCTTGGTGCGACGACAGAATCAAGTAGTGGGCGATATGTCTTACTGATTTTGCATGTGTTTGGGATGACTAGGATTTATTGCTTGTCAGGGTTTTCATAAAAATGAAACCGTAAACTTCTGTAGAATTATATAAATGAGACGCTGGAAAATAACTTGTGGTGCCTTCTTGACAAGAATTATAAAAAAATGACCTGGAAAATATGACCTCTTTAAAGTTGTAGTGTTTATGTGCAGTAGAGAGCCGTCGGTAGTGTAGAGGAAACTGACTTTAGATTTAGATCCATGTACATTATCATTAAATAGTTTGGGATCAGTAAGAGGTTTTTTATGTTTTAAAATAAGACAGAGGCTGCATTAATTTGATCAAAAATACAGTAATATTGTGAAATATTATTACAGTTTAAATTAACTGTTTTCTATTTGAATATATTTATTCATTATTAAATGTATTCCTGTGAGTCAAAGCTGAATTTTCAGCATCATTCCTCCAGTTTTCAGTGTCACATGATCTTCAGAAATCATTCTAATATGCTGATTTGCTGCTCAAGAAAGAATTTATGTGAAAACTGTGATACAAATTTTTTTCAGGATTCTCTGATGAACAGAAAGTTCAAAAGAACAGAATTTATTTGAAATTATAGATGAGATTTCTGTCACTTTCGATCAATTAAATGCAGGCTTGCTGAATAAAAGTATTAATAAATAAATAAATAAAAAAATAAAAAAAATCTTTTGACCCCAAACTTTTGAACAGTAGTTTATGTAGTGCATGCAATTAATAGTGCCGCTGAATACATGTGTTTTTGAATGCACTGTGGGTTTGTGCATGATATTATTGCAATGTTAGGAAGTGTGTGTGTGTGTGTATTGCATGTGTAGGGCTTGCCATATGGCATGTGGGTGTTTTTACACCTTCCTGTTTTGGTTTGTCTCACTGAATATGCACCACTAGTGTAGTTGCGAGTTATTTATTAAATTTTTTTTAAAGCATTCACATTTTTACTTTTCCCATTTATATTGTCTGCCTCTCTCACCATAGTCCTCAGCGCTGACCGGGTGGAGCAGATGACCAAGACCTACAATGACATTGACGTGGTCACGCACCTCCTGGCTGAAGTGAGTGATTGGTCAGCAAACTGTGAGAAAGTGCTTTGTCTAGTTTGTTTTTGTTAGTAACAGCTCTTGATTGGCTGTCTGTCTGCATTACGATGTCGTCCCACAGAGGGACCGTGACCTGGAATTGGCCGCTCGGATCGGTCAGTCTCTCCTGCAGAGGAACCACGTGCTGCAGGAGCGAAACGACTCTCTGGAGGAGCAGCTAGCGCAGGCCGTAGACCAGGTACAACACGCTTTGACATGAAAAATTAGAGGGTAAATGTGTATAAGCTGGTTCCAAAGTCTTCTAATCGCTCTATCAGGTTCATCAGCTACAGCATGAGTTGGCGAAGAAGGATGAACTCCTCCGTATGGTCGCGAGTGTCAGCGAGGAGAGCGAGACCGACTCCAGCTGCTCCACGCCGCTACGTCACCCCACACCCACAGGGGCCGCTCTCGCCCTCAGCCAGCTGGGGGCCCTCCAGTCCAAACTCCAGGAGCTGGAGGAGGAGAACCTGTCCCTGAGATCAGAGGTGCGTCATGGGCTCTGGATGATGTTTCTGGAGCGTAAGGGTTTGATAAAAGCATGACCTCTGATGTTCTACAGGCCTGTCACCTGAAGAAGGAGACCATCACTTATGAGGAGAAAGAACAGCAGCTGGTGAACGACTGCGTTAAAGAGCTACGTGAGTATCTGCGTCGACTTTCAAGCTCCAAATCAAGTTAAACCTAGTCTGTATACTGTCTACATGGGTGTCTGCCTTTGAAAGCAGCATCATAAACCAAATAAACCCTCATTAACTTTGTCCTTCACAAATGTACTGTAATGGACCCTTTTTGTCTGTCAGTACATTCTGTGATTCCATGAAAAATGCATGTAACTGCTTTTGATTTTGGCCAATGTGCAATTTTGGAAACGCCTTTAAGCTCGAAGAACGCCTGTGATGCCTAAAAATGTTGGCTGGGTGGCTCTTTAGGGTTTAAAACAGAGCCTCAGGAAAAACACATCAGCTGTGGTTATATGCAACTAAATAATCAGATTGATGGCTCAGTCGGAATGGAAAGCTTTCGTGTGAACACTGCAGTCGATCCAATTTACCACAGTGCCACAATGTGGATGTTTACATAGGTTTTAAGTCTTATGAACATGGGTGTGTTTATTTGTCTTACATATTACAAACTGGTCCATGGAGGAGACTTAACAATTACTAAATATTTGTTAAAAAAGTTTTTCTGACAAATGACAGTTCTAAAGACCGTTCTAGTCACAGTAGCTCTCTCATTATCCGGTTCTGAATGTGACATCTGGCCTCTGCATGTTATGCACATGTAAACGGTTATGTGAATCAATTGCTTTAGGGTTCATGTAAACAGAACCTTGAGAATGTGAAACCGGATTGGATTCATTCAGATTGACGTGCTTTTGAATTCACTGACTGAATGTGATGTAGGTTTCTCTTTGTTTGTTTAACAGGAGAGTCAAACAGTCAGATGGTGTCACTGACGGACGAGCTCTCCCAGAAGAACGAGGAGTTAATAAGACATCAGGAGGAGATCGCACAACTCCTCTCACAGATCGTTGAGCTCCAGCAAAGAGTCAAAGAGGTCAGGATACATGCCAGATTTAATACTTTTATTCAGTACATATGCATTAAATTGATCAAAAGTGATCATAATGTTGAAAAAGATTTCTATTTCAAATTCTTTTGAACTTTCTATTCATCAAAGAATCCTAAAATATGGTTTGCACAAAAATATGTTTCTTGAGCAGTATCAGGCCGATACCGATAACAGAAAAAATTAGCATTTATCGGCCGATACCGATATGGTGGCCAATATATCGGGCATCCCTAATTAGAATGATTTCTGAAGGATCGTGTGACACTGAAGACTGGAGAAAGTATGCTGAAAATTCAGCTTTGATCATTGGAATAAATTACATTTTAAAATATATTCAAATAGAACGCAGATATTTCAAATTGTCTTAATATTTCACAATATTATTGTTGTTTGATCAAGTAAATACAACCTTGCTGAGCCTGAAAGTACTGAATGGTACTGTATGTTGATGTATAATCATATATATGTCTGTGTTTGTTTCTCAGTTGGCACTAGAGAAAGAAGAGCTGAGAATTCACCTTCAAGCCTCAAAGGAAGCACAGCGGCAGCTCACAGCAGAGGTAAAACTCCACAGACTGTACATACTGCAGCTCAAACAGCTCTGGATTAAGACTGATCATTCTGATTATAAACAGCCCTGTTTTACTCAAATAGAGTGTTGGGTTAATCCGCTTGATTTAAGGTCTTAAAGCATTTTAAACATCAATTATAAAGTTCTAAGACAAAGCAGCTTAGTCACTGTGACTTAGAAAAGGCTGTAAACTCATGTAACTTCATTCATGTGGTGTGTCCATCTTATCATTGCACTTCTGCTGAACTTATGAAATGTGTCCATAAAGGCTGGAGTGTTTTAACGCGTTACAGGACAGAGTTGGTTAATAAATGCTGTGACCATAGTGACCTGGAAGTGTTGTGGTGATTGTGTCTGTAATCTCATGTATATCAGGATATTGAACTCTCTCTGCTGGCACGATAACACATTTTTTGGGACAATAGATTGTCCCAGAAGTAAGACCTTTTTATGAAATGCATGTAAACGCAATGAAAAAAAAAACCAGATCAAGGTCATTCATCTTGTACAATAAGTTGATAAAGTAATACAGGCCTGCTCTGCTGTACTATGACACACACCAGCAGCCTGTGGAATATAAACTTCTGTGTGTGTCTTAGCTGAAGGAGCTGTCAGACAGGAACGCAGAGTGTGTGGGAATGTTACACGAGTCTCAGGAGGAGATTAAGGAGCTGCGCAGTAAGAGCACGCCGTCTGCAGGCCTGCGCAGACACCTGTCGTATGGACTCTACCCTATGGTGAGAAACCTCCATCTCTCTCATACACATCTGTTTGTTAAAATGATATTTTGATCTGTTCTTAATACAAGCCATTTCAGTAATCTGCACATGCAATGCATTATTAGATATTGTTAATGCATTATTATTCACGTTGCAATCTAATATATATTTTCATAAATAATTTTAAGCATTATACTTTTATAATAGTGCATGGAATTTGGTGCCGATCATGTGTTTTAATGGGTGGGTATTGCAATTCGGGCTATAATTAGGCATGTAAAAGTAAATATGAGAAAAAGAATGGATGTATGTATATGTATGTAGTGGTTACAATTATTTGCAAAAACATACAATGCATTATATATAGTATAGACACATATATATATATATATAATATAGTATATAGACATGAAGCTGCTCCCACAACTCCCCAGCATTTATGGCAGCAAGTTTTGCATTGGAAAGCACTCACCAATTTTATTACAATTTTGTTGTTGTCGTTTGGTTTATTTCATTTCACTTATTCATTCGGTTTCATTGTTTATATCTTTTTTTTTTATTTCATTTCATTTTTGTTTTCATTTCATTTTTAGTTTTTAGTGTAACTGAATTTTATTGTTTGTTTTTTTTTTGCTTTGTTTTGTTGTTTAATTCTTTTTTTCTATTTCATTTTTAGTTTTTTGTCTTTTATTTCATTTCATTTTGTTTTATTTTTATTTTATTTATTTTTAATTACTTCTTATTTGGCTTTTGTTTTGACAAGGTTTTTAAATTTTTTTAAATAACACACTTATTCATGCATGCACCAGTCTCTGTCTCTCTGCTCTCTGGGTTTACAGGTATATAAGCATTGCTCATTTTTTTTATGTCCTTCAGGATTCTTTGGCAGCTGAGATTGAAGGTACTATGAGAAGAGAGCTGAGTGTAGAAGAGGAAATCGCCTTCGAGGACCAGAGGTGATGCTCACTATTCTCCCTCACGCACGTTACGTTTATAATAGTCGTTTTTCCTTCAGCAGTACTAACCTTTGACCCCTGTCTGCTCCTTCTGAAGGTCGACCCACAAGCGTGTGTTCCAGACGGTGCGATCTGTCAATCAGTCGGTGATGAGAGCGGTTGCCGCAGTGCCTCCGATCCCTGGCTCCGCCCGCAGCGGCGTGGTCATGACCCCAGTGCCCTATCAATCACACACACCCAACACAGAGGAACGAGCTGGAGACGTGGACACCACCAAGTGAGTGTGATTGCACAATGTGGTTATACCCACAATGCTTTTGTGTGTTTCCAACACGCATCTTGTGTGTGCTGCAGAGAGAACTCTCGTCTGGGTCAGCCCGGCTCTCCCGGAGGAAACGACCTCACATCAGCCCTAAACCGCCTCTCCCTGCGGAGGCAGAACTTCCTGTGCGAGCGACAGTTCTTCCAGGCCGAGAGAGAGCGGAAGCTGCAGGAGCTGGCGGCTGCGGAGTCAGAAGGGGGCGGGAGCGGCTGCAGTTCACCAATGGGAAGCACCGTCTCGTCTTTCTCCAACCTATCAGAATTCTCCATCTCCTCCAGCTGTTTCAAGACATTTCTCCCTGAAAAACTGCAGATTGTTAAACCATTGGAAGGTGAGTAGAAAGTTTTTCTGAAATTGCAAATTTTAAACAGATAACCTAGTCACTGTATGGACTGAGCATTTGGATAAATTTCTCATTTTATGTTACGTTTAATTTTCTCTGGTTATAAAGCTTTCACAAGGTATAAATTGATAAATAAATGTATTTTGTATTTTTATTTTTTTATATATATTGTTATCATAAATTTTATTTCATTAATCAGTTAATGTATTGAGCTTAACAACTTACATTTTATTTATATTTTAAGCATTTATTAATCTAGAAAAAATGTGTACATATATTATTGTTCATGTTTGTTCATAATAGATTTAGATGTTTATTTAATTCATACAACTTAAAACTGTTAAAAATGTATTCGTATTAGGGCTGTCAGTCGATTAACATTTTTAATCTAATTAATTACAGGGTGCTGCGATTTAATTAATCGCAAACTAAATTTGGCTGTGAAAACACGAAAGATAATTTAAAGCTATTATTGTGTTAAATGTTTAGGCTACAATGGCCTAACACAAAGTATAGATCATAAAAGAAAATAATTCGAGAAACATCTCAGTATTTTTTGTTCATGCAATGAAAGTCACTAGTGACCAAAACAGCTTAGTTACCAACGGTATTCAAAATACCTTCTTTTATGTTGTGCAAAAGAAAGTTAAGTCATTCAGGTCGAATGGTTGATTAATTCAGGAATCCAGTAAATGGCTCTCTCTATGAATGGGCTACTGAATCATTGGTTCACACAATTCCAGTGCGTTAACTGCGTTAAAATATTTAAATCGTAAAATACAGTAAAAATAGTCATATTGTGAAATAGCTGTTTTCTATGTGAATATATTTTAAAACGTAATTTATTCCTGCGATCAAAGCTGAATTTTCAGCATCATTACTCCAGTCTTCAGTGTCACACGATCCTCCAGAAATCATTCTAATATGCTGATTTGCTGCTCAAGAAACTTTTTAAAATTATTATTAAGAATTTTCTTATCATCAATGACCCCATACATTTGAACAGTAGTGTGTGTTTATAGAAATAAGCTTTTAACATGGATGAATAAATTCAGTTGCAGTATTGATCATTGTTTGTTGATGATGCCTGAAGGTAAAGAACTGCACATTATTGTAGTGTGTCACCATGTTTTTTGAGTATTTGTTCCTGTTGGCTTGATCTTCAGGTTCTCTGACTCTTCATCACTGGCAGCAGCTCGCTAAACCTCACCTGGCCACTATTCTAGACCCCCATCCAGGCGTAGTTACCAAAGGCTTCCGCCCTCTCACTCAGGACAATGTTTACCACCTGGCTGACCTCGAAGAGGACGAAGACCAGGAGAAACTACCATGGGAACATAAGAGAAAAGAGGAGGAGCCACGGGATGCAAAGATAAAAGAGGAAGACGAGGAAGGAATCACATTTAACGTGCGCTCATCGTCCACTCCGGAAGAGAAGAGAGAGAGGAGGCGTGTCCAAAGCCCAGCTAATGTCCCGCCCCTTCCTGCATCCCTCAGGAATTCCCCTGTGCCCATAGCAACAGCTGTTTCCTTAGCAGCAGCAGTTACCCTGACAGCCAGCGCTGCTCCTGCAGTTAGTTCTGGAATCTCCGGATCAGCTGCTTCACAGTTTGAGCTGAATCTCGGATCTAAAGGGCCCTCTATAGGTAAACGGCTGTCACTGCAAACAGCATTGCCTGTTTGTTTTCCGGTTTCTGTATGAAATGCCTGTTTGCATGTTTGTTGATCACTTTTTGTTTGTGTTTAGCTATAAATCCTGGGAAATATCAGAGCTCCACTTTTTCCACATACACCTTCACTACCTGCCGGATCCTGCATCCCAGTGACAGCACACAGGTTACAGCCAGGTACAACATCGATCTATTGCTGTCTTACTGAACTGCACTTTTTTACTTTAGTAAGTCAGGAACTGTCAGATTTTAGTATGCAAGTGAGTTTGACACTGATTTTTTTTCATTATAAAGAACTTTTACTTAAAAGTAAAATCAGAAGAACTGATTCAAAAGAGTTCTTCGCTGATGAAGCAGAGTGGTCACCCTGTATGTATGTTGATCTGTGCAACCAGCAAAGGTAACAAAATAGAAAGAAGTGTTGTCTATTTATTTTTAATTGATCATTTATTTATTTTGGCACTTAATCATTAAACTCTATTATATATATATATATTATACACCGCTCAAAAAAATTAAAGGAATACTTTTTAATCAGAGTATAGCATCAAGTCAGTTAAACTCCTGGGATATTGATCTGGTCAGTTAAGTAGCAGAGGGGGTTGTTAATCTGTTTCATCTGCTTTGGTGTTAATGAAATTAACAGCAGGTACACTAGATGGGCAACAATGAGACAACCCCCCATATGGAATTGTTTTACAGGTGGAGGCCACTGACATTTTTTTTCCATACTCATCTTTTCTGACTGTTTTTCACTAGTTTTGCATTTGGCTAGGGTCAGTGTCACTACTGGTAGCATGATACCGATACCTGACCAAACAATCAAAAACCGACTTCATGAGGGTGGCCTGAGGACCCGATGTCCTCTAGTGGGCCCTGTGCTCACTGCCCGGCAATGTGGAGCTCGATTGGCATTTGCCATTGAACACCAGAATTGGCTGGTCCGCCACTGGCACCCTGTGCTTTGATGATAGCAGGTGATAGCAGGTTCACCCTGAGCACATGTGATAGACGTGAAAGGGTCTGCAGAAGCCGTGGAGAATGATATGCTGCCTGTAACATCATTCAGCATGACCGGTTTGGTGGTGGGTCAGTGATGGTCTGGGGAGGCATATCCATGGAGGGACACACAGACCTCTACAGGCTAGACAATGACACCCTGGCTGCCATTAGGTATCGGGATGAAATCCTTGGACCCATTGTCTGACCCTACGCTGGTGCAGTGGGTCCTGGGTTCCTCCTGGTGCACGACAAGGCCTGACCTAAATCCAATAAAACACCTCTGGGACATTATGTTTCGTCCATCCGATGCCGCCAGGTTGCACCTCAGACTGTCCAGGAGCTCAGTGATGCCCTGGTCCAGATCTGGGAGGAAATACCCCATGACACCATCCATTGTTTCATTAGGAGCATGCCCCGACGTTGTCAGGCAAGCATACAAGCACGTGGGGGCCATACAAACTACGGAGTACCATTCTGAGTTGCTACAATGAAATTTCAGCCAAATGAACTAGCCTGCTGCATCATTTTTTTCACTTTTTTTCAATTTTCCATCAAACGATGTGGCATCACCCAGTTCATATCAATATAGATATCCAGCATGATATTTTCCCTATTGCGATCTGATGTTTTCAAAGTGTTCCTTTAATTTTTTTGAGTAGAGTATATACAATATACTATATAATATGCTTTTATATATTCTTATGCTTGGATCTGTTTGATCATAGTACTGTTTTCTTTCTGTTTATCAGCTCTGCCTGCAGTCCTTCTGTGAGTGATAACACCCCGAGTTCTCTCCGGACCGGTCCCAGTACTCCAGTCACACCCTGCAGGTTGAGTCTGGGCGATTCTTTCCCCGTTCGCCGTCCTGCAGCGCCACCTGGTGGTCTCGCCAAGCTCCTGCTGGAGAAAGGCATCTCTGCTCAGGGTCTCGCCGCTGTGCCGGCACCCAAAAAGCCTCTTTCTCTACGTCGTCTTCCCAGCACTCCTCCAAACTCCCCCTCCCACTCCCCATGCCCCTCTCCTGTGCCCTTCGACTCCCGATCCACCTCTTCGGACAACTTCCTAGCATCCCGTCCCGCCGAGCTCTTCCTGCAAGACGTCTACGGGCTGAAACTCGGCCGTGCCCCACGACCGGATCTCCTGACCCCTGATCGATCTCCTCATGGGCCGTCGACCAAACCCGACTGCCACGCCGTCAACCTCGTGGAGCATCTTCGCAAGCTAGGCTTGGATAAAAAAGTTCTCCAAAGGTCAGAAGCCGAAGGCGCCCATCCACAGGAATCTGCCACCTTGCTAGCAACAGGAGGAGGCAGCTTATTGGATGGGCTTCGTCGAAATCAAAGTCTGCCTGCCATGGTTGGCCGCCGTAGCGCATCAGTCTCCAGTCCGTCCTTTCCTGTCCCGCCCCCTCACCCTACTTCCCTGGCCCTTCCAACTCCACCATGGAGGAACCTAAACAAACCGCGCCGCACATGTAGACACGCCTCCCTTTCTCAGGCCCCGCCCTACCTGCATAATTCATAAGGATGTGGGCGTGGTCTCCGACCAACAGGAGTGATTATATATCTATCCCTTGATAAAGAGGCTGAAAGACATTTTTTAAAGCACAAAAATTAAGTTAAAGTGTCTTGTTGCCATGTTTGTTAAAATGAATATTTTTAAAGGCCTTATAGCACTCAAGAGGAAACTACTATTTTTCTCCATCTAAATTTCTTTTTTCCTTTATTGTTCATCTATGTCCCTTTATCCTTGATTTACTTTCTTTAACAAGTCATCGCACTTATTTTCTCTCCATTAACACGTGAGGCTGTGGAGCTGTGAAGTGTTGAATAGATCAGGAAGGGATATGTACGTGTCGAGGGTTGTTGAATGTTGAATCGATGGAAGGAAGTTCAAAGGAATGCTGTAAAGAACTGGAAATCTGAAGGTTTCTGTAGGTTTAAAGTGAATTTACTGTGACTTTGATTCATCCTAGTGAATCATATAAACAAGATTGAGGTGATGAACACGAAGGAGAATGGAATATGGCAAGTGAAATGGATGGTCGCATCTCCACAGCCTCATTTTAGGGGTTTGTCTTGATTCATTCAGCAGTTCCTGTGAGTTCCTCTGTGTAGTTGGTCAGTCCGTCCAGCGTTATAGATGGCTAAAGCCTTTTAGACATTTAGTAGAACATCTACCTGCTATATTGTCTATTTTTGCAACATTACAGGGGCAGGTGGAAGGTCTAAGCAAGCATTTGCGTCCCTCAGCATGCTGGTGTATCTGGACGTAAGCTCCTCTTTTTTTCTTTGCACTGAATTGGTTATTGGGAAGTTTTATCACAAAAGAGCAGATCTGGACTGCTCAGGATATATTTGGGTTCGTACAGGCACTTGTTCTGCTACATGTAACTGGTGTGTTATTTGAAATAATATTCAGGGACTGTGTATTTAAGGGAAATGAGTGATTTGTTCATATGTACACTCAAAAGGCATCACTGCAGATTGTACTTTAAGTTTGGCTTGAAATGGTTCTGCTGCTCAAACCTGATTTTTGCTCCAGGTTTCCATCTTCAATAGAGTAGGATATATTTGATCTATTCTCATTCTATTTGCATTTACACCCCTTTAAATATAAAGCATACAAATTGTATTTTTAGTGATTACAGAAACCTTTCTGAAGTAGCCCTAACGCTGTCAACCACTGTCTTGACACTTTGACCATGACCTTTGACCCCTGAATGAATTCCTTAGTGACACCGATTGTGCTGCTTCCTTGTCGTCTTCACTTATGTCCCTACTTTCCTCATTTTATGCACTTTTATTTTTTAACCCACTAGAATTGTGTTTTTAGTAAATAGGCATTACGTGTGTTATCTAACAGTAAAGTAACACTAGAGTACGTTAATACATCTAACCTGAGAGATAGCTAATATTATTTACCAACCATTCAGCTAGGAATGAGATTTTAATATATTTCATGTTTTTGGTGGAGTTTGAGAAGGGACTCAAGTTTCAAAGACCTTTTTGGGTTTAAACCAAAATGATTTGTCTTTCTTGCCTGAATTGTCATTTTATAAGCTGAAATGGTAAACTGACCTTTTGTGCTTTCTAGTAAATGACAATGACAGCACAGGGAAAACCATCAGTTTGGTTCAGAAACTGTTACAGGAAAGACATTTAATAAGCTTGTGTCAGCTATGCCAAGAACACAATCTAAACTTCAGAATAATACCTGCATCTATACATCACTAGCTTTATCTCTAATCCCAGCGGTGTGGAAGTGTATGGTACTAAACGCATGATTTGATTTCTGTAGCAAAGTGTCCTTATTTACATCCTGCTGTTGATGTCATCAAGCTCTCTGCTGCCATTGAGGTCAAAGGTCAATGCTTGAAGATGATGCCACAAGTCGTGACATCAAGCACCAGGTGATTTCTTTTGTGCTGTTGACATAGTAACCACAGCCTTGGAGTGATTTCCTGTGTTTAGCTGTCAGAACCCTGTATTAGTATCATTATGTTGTGTTTTTTTAATAATAAAACAAACAAATTCATGTCGGTGTTCCTGTAATTTCATCCTGAGGAGTTTGATAACTATACACAGGAGCTAAAAATGTGCTTTTTATTCAAGTTCATTTTACGTTTACAAACATTTTTGGTTTATTATAGTGACAATACAAATAAGTTATTTTGCTTTACATGAATAATTATTTTATGTTAATAATTATTTGCCATAACCATACAATTTGTATTCCTTAAAGGGTGGATAAACATGTCTAGAAGAGAAAAATAAATTACATTTTGCATAAAACAATTAAACCTATCTTCAGAATTAAAGCCACAACTTTTTTTATGTATTGTAACATTATCATTCTTATTACTATAAATAAAATATTTGATTTTTGCAGATTTACAAATCTTGCTGTACTGCCAAAATTAAAATCATAATTGAATAATGAGAATTACAAACAAATGTTGAGCTATAAAAAATGAAAGTGAAAATGTGCTTTAATTTTTAATTATGTACAGTATAATTACATATTTGAATTTAATAATAATTGTAATAATTTATATTAGTAATTATTTGCCATAACCATTCAATCCTGGTCCTAAAAAGGGTAGGAAAAACACATTCAATGAAAAAAAATGACAATTAATTATAATTATATCTCACTTCTCATTACTATAATTTAATATATATATATATATGCATTTTATTTTTGCAGATTAAAAAAAAAAGTCTAGACAGAATGATTAACATGGCTGTATTGCAGAAATGAAAATCATAATTGTATAATTGTACAAAAATGTTTCTAGAAACATTATGGTAATATAAATTTGAAGGGGAAAGTACTGAATCTTTATGAAAAAATCATTTTGGTCTTACCAATAGGCTTAATTTTCTTGCAAAATATAATTCATTCTTTTTTTCTTTTGATTTTGGGGTGAAATATGACCTGCATATTATTTTTGTGAGATTCACTCCGTTCACAAGGGACAGATTTTAATGCTGTCTGACGTGGAGCTGAACTGCCCCATGGCAAAATCCAGCCCCACGCCGACCCCACAGCCCACCCCGAACGCAGCGTACAGCTGTGGTGGGAATGACCCTTGAAAAGCATGGAGAGGAACCAACTCGTCATCCACGCTATAGAAAGTCAGAGTCCCTGCGGTCCTGTCCAGAAACACCCCGACTCGAGGGCTGTAGGTCACAGGGATCTCCACCTTCTTATTGGCGTGCATGGCTGCGCAGCACATGTCTGACAGCTCCAAGCTCCACGATTGGCTGTTATACCCAAGCCCTGCCCCCGTATCCGCCCCTTTGCGGGAAATGGAACCACTGACCACACCCAGAGAGGAGCCACGCCCCCTCCACTCCACCTCCCAGTAGCAGCGGTCGGAGGAGAGGGGCTGGAGACAGAGCACCTGTGTCCAGCCGTCGAAGCGCTGAGGGAGGTCAGGGAACGGCTGAGACGTCTGCTGAAGGGTGGCCACAGTGTCTCCATCAGACAAGACCAGACGCCGATGGGCCGTGTTTGGATCCAGGGTCAAATCACAAGCATCTAATAGAGAGAGAGAGAGACAAACGGATGAGAAAATAAAAAACAGAATGAAACGACAAGATGTGTGAGAAATTAACTCACATTGCAGGAACTCGTCTCTGACTCTGGGCTCTGGGGCCTGAATACTCTCAATGTTAATTTCTCGCACTGTAAAATAAAATAAAATAAAGATTCAGACAAAAGCTATAAGGAAATATAGAAATGTACATCTAAAAAAGAACGCTGTTTTGAAAAATGAACTGGACACATTTTAATAGGACATTAATATTAATCTTCATATGGTGGTGAACAGTTTATTAAATAATTTGTCTGTCTTTATATCTATCTGACTATTTTTCTAACCATCCATCATCCATGTATCTATCCACCAATCCATCTTCTCATCCATACATCTATTCATCCATCCATTCATCCACCATCCAACTTCCCATCCATCTACACATTCATCTATCTATCTATCTATCTATCTATCTATCTATCTATCTATCTATCTATCTATCTATCCACCCATCCATCTTCACATTCATCTATCTATCCATCTATCCATCTATCTATCTATCTATCCATCTACACATTCATCTATCTATCCATCTATCCATCTATCCATCTATCTATCTATCTATCCATCTACACATTCATCTATCTATCCATCTATCCATCTATCTATCTATCTATCCATCTACACATTCATCTATCTATCTATCTATCTATATATCTATCCATCTACACATTCATCCATCTATCTATCTACACATTAATCTATCCACCCATCCATCTACACATTCATTCATCTATCTATCTATCTATCTATCTATCTATCTATCTATCTATCTATCTATCTATCTATCTATCTATCTATCCACCTATCCATCTATCTATCTATCTATCTACACATTCATCTATCTATCCATCTATCCATCTATCTATCCATCTACACATTCATCTATCTATCCACCCATCTATCCATCTATCTATCTATCTATCTATCTATTTATCCACCCATCCATCTACACATTCATCTATCTATCCACCCATCTATCCACCCATCTATCTATCTATCTATCTATCTATCTATCTATCTATCTATCTATCTATCTATCTGTCTATCTGTCTATCTATCTATCTATCTATCTATCTACCCATCCATCTACACATTCATTTATCCATCTATCCATCCACCCATCTATCTATCTATCTATCTATCCACCCATCCATCTACACATTAATCTATCTATCCACCCATCTATCCATCTATCTATCTATCTACCCATCTATCTACCCATCCATCTACACATCCATCCATCCGTCCGTCCGTCCGTCCATCCATCCATGTATCCACCCATCTATACATCCACCCATCCATCCATCCATCCATGTATCTACCCATCTATCCATCCACCCATCCGTCCATCCATCCATATATCTATCCACCCATCTCTTCATCCATTTGTCTTTCATAATATGATGTGTATAGTGCAAAAGATGTTGTTGTAAATGCTGACATGTGGGAAAAGCAGGATTGACGACTGGACTGTCAGTAGGTGAGTCCAGGAACAGCCCAGGATTCACTGTACAGAGAGAAAGACAGACACAGAGTGAAACAATGATCAATCTTTCCCCTACAGGTAATCAGTTTAACTACATTTTAACTAGCTGTAAAGCTACAAACAAACAAAAACATGAATATTACCTTCTGTTGGCTCTCCCCCTACAGAGAGAAGAGAGATACAGTAAATATTAGTTTTTAGATATTTAACAATTACAATGATTTTCAGTTTTTAGAGCTAATCTGACTAAGGCAAATGTGTGGGTTGGTAGTATTTTTTAGTAAAAACAATAATATTGTGAAATATTAAAATATTTTTTTTCTTATTATAATATATTTTATTCCTGTGATGCAAAGCTGAATTACTCCAGTATTCGGTGTCACATGATCCTTCAGAAATCATTCTTATATGCTGATATTTTTTTCAGAATTCTTTGATAATTTGAGAATTCAAAAGAACAGCATTTATTGGAAATATAAATCTTTTGTAACATTACTGTCTTTACTGTCACTTAATCAGTTTAATTGATCAATTTGTTTCATTGAAAAAAATACAGTTTTATTATTTAAACAACATAATTTCTGTTTTCATGACCATTTTCATCCTCTCGTTGTTATTTGTATTTGAATGTATACATTTATAAATTACGTAGATGGCAAACTATATGCATTTCTAAATGTAAATAATTTGATTTAAAATGTATATTTTCAAATAATCCTTGAATCGTCAGTGTACAGTACAGACTTACAGGCACTGGCACGGGAGAGGCTACGAGGTCTCACTGACCCCGCCTCCTGGAGAGTGGGTGTGGCCTCTTTCACTGTGACACATGACATCATGTTTCATGACATAATTGATTTAATACGTAATGATGACTGACCACAAAACATTTTATTCAAAAGGTTTATAAAATCTAAAAATAATGTACACATTTAGCTCTTGCTGTTGGACACATGCTTGAAAACCCAACAAATACAAACAAAAATTCAAAGGACATTTTGAGGTACTTGATAATATATTCTTTGAACCCAGTTCACATGAGCAGGAAATACAGGCGTTTATCTGGATGCTAGACAAACCTGAAAGACTAGTAAAGATTTCTTAACAAGCCTAAGCTTGCTTTCATTGTGTGAGGTTTATGTGAGCATATTTCAGGTACATATTTTGTCCCTAAAAGTTAGTTAGTTGTACATAAAAGCAACAGAAGTTTATCAAAGGTCCTTATTTAGACTGTGTGTTCTTTCGCTCACCTGTGTCCTGTCTCTTCTTCCTGTTTCTAGGTAAGAGAGAGCTCAGACTCCATCTGTCCGCTGATGAAGAACACAATGAGCAAATGTATAAAAACTGGATTAGAAACACAAAGTCTTGATTTGATTGTAGAGTATGTTTGAGCTGCTGTCGCTCACATTGTCTGGCCGGCTGCTGTCTGTCCACAGCGTTTGATCTCTGCTGAGAGGGACTAGACTGGGCTTCTCCATTGACTGTCACCAAGGAAAACAGACACAAACATGATGCAATTCTTAAAAGCATCTGTGTTAAATTTCAATAATGAGACATGAATCAAGCGTCACCTTGTTCTCTGTCCTCTCTCCTCAGTCTCGGTCTGACTGAACTCAAACTCCAGCGGTCCACTGACAATTAAAAGTAAAACAGCTTTAAAACACTGTGTACTTGGTTTAGAAAGAATGCAAAGTGGGGTTCAAGTCGGGGACAATATCTGGAATCTTTCCTTTAAACCAAAATGACAGTGTGCTGGTTAGAATGTGTTTGCATGCGTCGTCTCACCTTGTTCTTCATCCCGTGTGTTTCTGCTCTGTGTGCTTTGACGCCTTTGAGAGGCCTGATTTTCTCTTTCTATACAGAGATCATAGAAAATGACAAATAAATTGACACAAGGATGAATGTCAGGATACATTTGAGTCATGTTTCACCCGAGAAGTAAATAGGGAAAAAAGAAATTACATTTTGCTTAAAGACAATATTGCCCAATTCCTAGCCCCGTCTAAATTTTATACTCTGCATTTAGTGCATTTATACTCTTCAAACATTACAATATTTAAACTGTAAATTATACACTCAATACTCTACATATTTATATTTATAAAGTATGTATATGGTCAATTATTTACATGTATAAAGAATGCATACAAATATTAGAGATTAAAGATCATTGTAGCGCACTATCAGTGTTGTACTGATAAAAATAACATTTTACTCTAATATAAAGAAAATAAATAATGTATTACATTAATAACACTAACAACTGAATAACTCAAAAGTAAAAATATCTGGACATATTATGATCATGTGATTGTCATAAAAAGTCTTTATGGTTCTAAAAATAGGCTTCATTTCTTTTCTGCATTTTCTTTTTCAGTCTTTTGATTATAGAATATGACCTGGACATCTCTCACCCATTAAAACTCACCCTGATCTCCGTCTTCTCCTCTCGGTCTCCCTCTTGATCTCACTGAACTGAAACTCCAGGTGTCTGCTGAGAAATCGAATAAACATTGAGCAAAACTACACCAGACAGATGCTTGTTTTTATATCTTTATGTTTCATTCTCACCATCGTTTTCTCTTTCCTCTCTCTTTTGTGTTTCTCTTGGTCTCAATGAACTGCGACTCCTGTCAGCTGCAGAGTGAGAAACTAAACCATGAATGACAAACTACAGATAATAGCAAACATACATGAGTCAAAGTGTGTGAGACGCATTTCTTACTGTCATCTCTCTCCTTTCTCGGGGATCTGGCTTGTCTTGGGGCGTTTGTAACACCTCTGTTAACTGATATAAACAAATATTGATATAAAAAAATATTCAAAATCCTACATACAGTTGCACAAACTCATTCTAAAAACACATTTAAAAAGTTAAATCCGATCACTTTGTCAGCAAACAGTCTCACCTCTTGGCTCACTGTTTCTGACAGCTTGTGTGCGCGTGTTCACTGAAGAAAGAAAAGTATTTACAGCACAACTGATATTTGATTTGATAAAACAAAATAAAATAAACTTACCTGTTCCTCGTGTGCTTACTGAAGGTAGTGGTGGGGGTCCTGAAAATATTCACAGACATTAGCAACTCTAAGAGAAAAAATACAAATAATAAATAAAATTAAATAAAATTACAAATTGTTTTATTCATTGTTTTCATACCTTGTGCACGAGTGGCTCTGGCTCCTTTTCCAGAAAACACTGTGATGCAAAAGAAAATTATATGAATTTAATTTTGTTTGTATATATAAATATATTAAAATAATTTGACATTTTTTATTTATTTTTATATTAAGATTGTATTAAATGATTTTATAATAATTGATCTTTTCATATCTTTTCTTCAAATGATCTTTTTTCCATGTCTCTAGTTGTCAATTATATCTTTGCATTGGCAATACTGTGTATAAAACATTCATTCCACTTTGAATTTGACAAAAGTAAAAATTTTTGTTACTGTAGTAAAATTGACTTACGTTTCATTATGCCTCCTGTTTTCTGTCCGTTGCGGTCTGCAACTGTGAACGCTGTGGTGTTGTACACTGAGGACACAGATAATGACCCTATGGTGACCCTGTACGTGACAGCAGTTCAGTGTGTGTGATTGTGAGACCTGTGTGTGTTTGTACCTGTCTTGTTGACCTTGTCCAGCTCCTGGTCACACATCTCCTCCACTTTCTCCCTCAGCTGGACGACGACGCTCCTGACAGGATCAAACGTGGCTTCAGGGTTCACGGTTACAGCTCCCAGCTCTCCTCCTTCCAGCGGGCAGCACAGAGACTGATACGTCTGTGGAGACGAGGTATGAAAAGATCATTCATGTGCTCTCTGTGACACCAGCTCTCAGTTTTGTAAACCCCACGTCACCAAATCTGATGAAACCATCATCTAACCTTCAGGAAGTAGATACTGTCCTGGCAGTTGATGAGCTCTTTCAGTTCTCCGTCTTTTCTCTTAAGCTGTTTGACTTCGGCCTCCAGTTTGGTCACCACTTCCTGGGCCTCGTTGAGTTTCTCCTGCGCAGTGGAGACCATCACGTCCTGGAGTAGCTCCAGCATCCGCTGCACTGACTCCTGGAGCTCCGACAGGACCACGTCCGCCTCGTCCCGCACTGTTCCTGAGGACCTCTACACACACACACACACACACACACACACACACAGAGGATGCTCAGACCCTACAGGGATAGCTCAGCAAAAAATGTAATTTACCCATAAACCCATAAGACTTTGGTAAGTCTTTATAACAAATTCAAATATTTCTAATGAAGCCTGAGAGGTTTCTGTATTTCCGTTGAGAGTACAGATCCAAAACTAAAAAAGGTTTTGTAAAGAAAAAAAGTGAGAGAAAATCCAAGTCTTGTGAAGAGATATGATTGCTTTGTGTGATGAACAGATTTATTTCAGGCTTTTATTTGCATATATTAACACACATATATAGAGCACATCACATAAGGTAAACACTGAAGCTTGTGTGTTTGTCATTGGTTCATACATGCACATATGAGCTTCCATGTTTACCATATGTGACGTGCTCATACATGTATTGTATGTATTGATCATTGTTTAGATGTAAGTAAAAGGCTAAGTTAAATCTGTTCATCATGTAAAGCCATTGTATCTCTTCAGAAGTCTTGAATTAAACCACAACACAACTTTATGATATTTTGGATCTTTAAACCAAAGTCTTATAAGTAAATGATGACATAATTTGTATTTTTGGGTGAACTTTCCCTTTAAAGATCATGAATGTGTGAGATGCAACTCATAAAACCAACAGAATATGCTTCAATACTGAAGTCTTGAATTAAACCACAACACAACTTTATGATATTTTGGATCTTTAAACCAAAGTAATTACCTTATAAGTAAATGATGACATAATTTGTATTTTTGGGTGAACTTTCCCTTTAAAGATCATGAATGTGTGAGATGCAACTCATAAAACCAACAGAATATGCTTCAATACTGTTTTTTTTTTTGCTGATTTTTTACCGTGAGTGTGTCTAAGACTTTCTTCATGTCTTTCAGTTCTCTCTCTCTGTCCTGGAGTCGCTGATGGTTCTCAGACAGAACTGCGCCCAGCTCTTTCTAATTCAGTAACAAAGATTAGGACACAAAACAAGTTCAGAATAGACTGGAATGTGGACTGGAATGAGTGTGAGTGGAACAAGACTAATTCATCAATACTAAAACAGACTGACACAGTAATACAACACGTCAGGCAAAAGCTAAAGGTGAGTCAGGCTGATCAAACAGTGGCAGTGAAAGAGCATTTTTCTGAATGACGTCACTGCCTTGCATACATGATCATTTTCCAGACTCATTGACGTTATGACAGACGTCAAAAATAAAGATTCCTCAAGGCAGTTGTCGCGGAAAAGGAAGAAGCTGAGCATCTGTGCACCTTATTGAAATTCGCTTTAATATATACTATGGTACTTGAGGGCAGGCCAATCACTCACTGTTGATGCACGAAAATCCTCAATATTTATTTGGGGGTTTATATGAATGTGTTTCTGAGGGGAACTGACTGTCTTCAGAAAAGTTTACGTGGTATTTTCTTTTCATCTCCTCTCTGTATTAGTTCATTAGGGATGGGCGGATCGATCCTTAAGTATCGATACTTTCGATACTGATGTTGTATCGAAAGGATCGATCCTCACATAAAAATATCGATTCTAAAGTGCCTTTTTTAAAACATTAATTTTATTTACTTATCAAGAAATGCATAAAATAAGCTTCTAAGTGGAAAAATAGACTATATTAGCGAATAATAGTGTTGGATTGAACCATTTCTCCTGCTCATCGGAACACACACACATGCTGAATGACAGAACCAGTCAATCACAGACAGCGTTCGCTGCTGAAGCATGGCTCAGTGCTTGTTCAAATAGGGTATCCCATATCAGCTGATATATCTCCAATATAATTTATGCTACAGATACAAATAAAACACATTTAATATTGGCTGATAACCAATATGGCACCAATATATTGTGCGTCCATAATTATAATGCTGCTAAAAAATATTATGATTATACCATGTTAAGGTTATGGGTTTGCTTGCAAACTTCAGGTTCAGTTCTTGTGGCTTTAGTAGTAGCCTGACCTCCAGGGAGTGGCGGATCGATCCTTAAGTATCGATACTTTCGATACTGATGTTGTATCGAAAGGATCGATCCTCACATAAAAATATCGATTCTAAAGTGCCTTTTTTAAAACATTAATTTTATTTACTTATCAAGAAATTCGTAGAATAAAAAAAGCTTCTA
>NW_015505222.1:1794741-1801848 GCF_001515645.1 Sinocyclocheilus grahami | reverse complement strand
AGTGCTTGTTCAAATAGGGCTGCGTTTCCCAAAAGCATCAGAAGCATAAGTAGATCTTAAGAAACCATTGCCACATTATTACATTATATTACATTGTTACTATATATAACATTAATTCTGAAAAATGCTTCACGATTTCCACACAAATATGAAGCAGCAATAATAATAAATGTTTCTTGAGCAGCAAATATTAGAATTATTTCTGAAGGATCATGTGACAATGAAGACTGGAGTAATTATGCTGAAAATTCAGCTTTGATCACAGATACATTTTAAATTACATTTGAAAATATATTAAAATAGAAAATAGTTCTTTTTAATTTTTATATTTCTCAATATTGCTGCTTTTACAGTCCCCCCCCCCCTTCTTCAAATAAGTGCAGCCTTGGTGAGCATGAAACTTAAAAAAATACTACAAAATCTTACTGACCCCAAACTTTTGTGTACATGTAATATTTATTTTAAATTGGCTAGTTTGTGCAAGTAAATTTATTTAAACTGGTTGTTAAAAGTTAAAATGTATTGTGTTATGTTCTATAACTGCTGTTAATAAATCTGTCATAAAAAAAATATGATAAAGTTTCACCTTTAGGGGTACAACAGCCTGGCAGCCTTTTACAAAAATTAACCATGGTTTTATTACAGTAACCACAGTTTACCACAGTATTTGTAGTAAAACTGCAGTAACCACAAATGTACCATGATAATAATAATAATAATAATACATTTTCATGAGGTAAAAAACCTTTGAGGTTACTGCCCCAGTAAAGGGCTAAAATATACAATTATAGTACATTTTATTTCTAAAAGTGTAAACAAAAAAGATGAAATGTTAAAAAACATGGCTTTAAAATCTAATATTAAGTGAGTATAATTACTGATTATATATTATTTTAATAATTTAAAAGATCAGTTTAGTTTAGAAGTATCGGTATCGGTATCGACGATACTGGGCTTGAAAATATCGGTATCGGATCGAAAATAAAACAAGAGGTATGACCTTATATTCTTTATTTACGGATATGATGTAAACACGCAAGAAGTATGCAGTTTCCTGGGAAATCCGGAAATTTTCAGACTTCCACAAAATAAGTCTTAAGTAGTTGTAGTAAAAATACATTGTATGGGTCAAAATTATCGATTTTTTTATGCCAAAAATCATTAGGATATTAAGTAAAGATCATGTTCCATGAAGATATTTTGTAAATTTACTACCGTAAATATATCAAAACTTAATTTTTGATTAGTAATATGCATTGCTAAGAACTTCATTTTGACAACTTTAAAGGCGGTTTTCTCTGTATTTTTGTTTTTTTGCACCCTCAGATTCCAGATTTTCAAATAGTTGTATCTCGACCAAATATTGTCCTATCCTAACAAACCATACATCAATGCAAAGCTTATTTATTCAGATTATGTATAAATCTCAATTTCAGAAAATTGACCCTTATGACTGGTTTAGTGGTCCAGGGTCACAATTATGAACCTTTTACATTCTGATTAAATTCTTATTTTATTTTTTTAGATGTTACTATATTTGTGAGGATGTTTGATATGGTTCCCACCTGCTTCTCGTTTCTCTCAGCCTGTGTGGAGACGCTCTCGTGGCCCTTGTGCTGGTTACTGGTGCACAGCCAGCACACGTACATCTGACACGAGCGGCAGAAGAACTCCTGCAGGTACTTGTGCTCGGGGCAGATCTTCTGAGTCAGGTCACCGGTGGGTGCGATCAGCTCGTGGTTCTTCAGCTTCTCCTGCGTGTTATGAGGCTTCAGGTGAGTCTCGCAGAATGATGCCATACACACCAAACACGTCTTCACTGCCGCTCTGGGCTCTGGGCAGCAGTCACAGGGCACTGCCGAACCTGGCAGCTTTTTCGATGCCCCTTTGCTCCGTGTGTGCGCACTCTCAGACGCAGAGGACGCTGCGCTCCGGGCGCTCTTGATGGACTCTCGCCCAGCGGAGCTGAGGGCCCCTCGGCGGAGCTGCTCCACAGCTTCGGCCAGCATGGTGTTCCGGCAGAGAGTGGGACGAGGGTTGAAGGTCTGCCGGCATTCTGGGCAGCTGTAGGTGCCGTTTTTCCTGCCTTCATTGTCCCAGTAATCTGTGATGCAGGCCTTGCAGTAACTGTGCCCACATGGGATGGTCACGGGGTCAGAGGGCAGATCCAGACAGACGGGGCAGTTAAACTGCTCCTCAGTCCATAGATGAGCACTCATTCTGAGGGTGTAAATTCAGAATGCTGTAATAAAATAAAGTTAAGTCTAATGTATTCCACACGCACCTGGGACAGAGTCGGTGTAAATGCTCCAGCTGTGAGTGTGTGTGTGTCTGTGTCTCCGGTCTAACTGGATGAGGGTGAGACACTCACTGAGCAGGTTTGGGAAGAAAATCAGGCCCGCGTTCGCATTCCTCTTCATTTGCACATTGCACTACATGTGTAGGAAGTAAATGAAAGAATCAAGTGAAATACACATTATAGATTTTCTGAGGACAAGCTGAGTGCCTGTGCAAAATTTGGCACCATAACACTAGACTGTTACAAGTGGTTGCCAGGGTGTTGCTATGCAGAATGAAGAATTGCAAATGAGAAATGAATAGCAAGGACCAAGGAGAAGAGTAGCATCAGAATAAGGTCAAACTGTAAATAGTTCATTTTCAAATATGCTAGTTAAATTAAAATAAATAAATAAAGGATTACCAACCCCACCAAAGGATTTGTCGATTTTATAAGATATGATTTGTTTATGAAATGTGTAATGCATACTCCTGAAGAAATAGTAACAATGTTCAAATACTATTAATAAATTGCAATAAAGTCTCTCTCAAACACAAATTCATGTTATTAATTGTTTGAAATGTAGCCTGTGCAATCAGTTTATGCTTCATTAGTTTCCCCTTCATCCTGTTTTCTCTCTTTAGTATTCTGTTCAATCTTTTACTGGTGTCTGGCCAGGATAAACAATCAATCAATCGTTTCATAACAGTGTCAGTATTACTGTATGTGAGTGTTGACAGCAGAGGACGGTGTTGAGCTGCTAATATAGACTTAAAGGGATAGTTCACCCAAAAATGAAAATTCTGTCAACATTTACTCACCATCATGTAGTTCCAAACCTGTATGAGTTGCTTTCTTATGTTGAACACAAAAGAAGATATTTTGAAGATTGCTGGTAATCTAACAGTTGGTGGTTGCCATTGACTTCCATAGTAATGTTATTGTTAGGGGAAAAAATACTATGGAAGTCAAAGGCAACCGCCAACAGTTTGATTCTTCAAAATATCTTCTTTTATGTTCAACATAAGAAAGCAACTCCTACAGGTTTTGGAACGACATGAGGGTGAGTAAATGATGACAGAATTTGCATTTTTGGGTGAACTATCGCTTTAAGTCCTTCATTCGTGACTGAGTTGCAACGTGCTTGAAATATAGACTTAAAGGGATAGTTCACCCAAAAATGAAAATTCTGTCAACATTTACTCACCATCATGTAGTTCCAAACCTGTATGAGTTGCTTTCTTATGTTGAACACAAAAGAAGATATTTTGAAGATTGCTGGTAATCTAACAGTTGGTGGTTGCCATTGACTTCCATAGTATTGTTAGGGGGAAAAAATACTATGGAAGTCAAAGGCAACCGCCAACTGTTTGATTCTTCAAAATATCTTCTTTTATGTTCAACATAAGAAAGCAACTCCTACAGGTTTTGGAACGACATGAGGGTGAGTAAATGATGACAGAATTTGCATTTTTGGGTGAACTATCGCTTTAAGTCCTTCATTCGTGACTGAGTTGCAACGTGCTTGAAATCTCTCATGAATGATTTCATTTTCATATCGGTCATCACCCACCGGACCTGAGTGGAGACAGTATCACTGGCTCACATGACGCCTGTCGGAGCTTAACAGAAAACAGCATCATAAATACTGGAAAAGAATTGATCCACGATCTGATTCTGATTAGGAGCGGTTCCGAATTAATTCCGATAGGAATCTAGAACGCATGTTTTTGAAAGGCTTGATTTGAGAGAGAGAGAGAGAGAGAGAGAGAGAGAAAACATTACAAGCTATAGATTATTTTATAGATTTTTGTAAATGTAAAATGTCACAGTAATAACCTGTAAAAATGATGGGGTTTATATGGAAAAAGTATTATTTACTATTTAAAGGATATTATCTAGAGTCAGTGATTTGATTCTACTCATTATATATATATTTCTATGCACCTCACATGACTTTTTACTGTATGTTTAACATGCAGATTTATTGGTTATGAACCATATGGTGAATTCATGTAAACTGGGCAACTTTTTTACCATTCAGCAGGTCTCTGACTATCACCCTGCTCCTCTTGTGCTTTTGAAGATTCGAGGCCTAAACACACACTCTCTGTGTTTATGTGTGTAATGATAAATGATGAGCAGCGCTTTTGATCGGCCCTGCAATAAGTCTAAATGGAGTTCCAAAGCAATTAATAAAGTGCTCGGAAATCTATCCCATCCATTTACTCTTTTAACAAACTACAAATGAAAACAAATGAATCAGTAAATAATCAAGACATGTTAATGAGGCCGTATGTCTCTGTTCAGTCAGAGAGTCGATAGTCTGTGCACAGAGATCCTTCTTCATTCCAGCAGTGTTTGTGTTTGGGACGCTGTGAGGATGTTTCACTCTGTTTTTGTTCGTCTGCTCACTGACGCTGATGAAATCACGCCGGACGCGGCCTTCAGGGGCTTTCATATCCTCTAAAAGATGTCTTTAGTCTCACCAGCATCATGGGTGTGTGTGTGTGTGTGTACTGAGTGAGTTTATCACATCTGTAGAAATCAAGGCAATCTTAATATTTTGGCAATGCAACCATCACTTCTTAGAATCCGCATGATGTTCTTGAGAAGTTTCTTCTTCGAGTGAGTGTGGTGTTTGGGTGGTGCATGTCAAGCTAACGGCTGTGGCTCCAAAACTCCTCATCTGTGTTCAATCATCCACTCATCTGTGACTCATCTACATAACAGGCTCCAAAAATCCAGCATCACCCCTCAGATATCAAGAACTGGCCGGTATTTCTTCTCGCGTTCATGTCAGAGACTCCGAAATGTACAAGCTGATTGAACCATTTTAATTGAGTTCCTCCTCATCTCCAGATCTCTACATCTGCAGAAGGTCACAGTCATTGACTCCTGGGCAAAAATCCAGAGAAGCTTCTTAAATGATGAATTGACCTTGGACTGGATAGCAGCTGTAGCTCGTATCGACCCGACCAGGCTACAATAGTCCAAATATAAGTACTTATTATAAGTGTACCGTAGTGATTCAGAATAAGACAAAAACGCGGTTTGGAAGATGAATTCATGATGTACTCGCTCATTATATACATTTTGCAAATTTTAAAGTGAGTTCAACATTAATTACTCACCTCTGATTCTTGAGACATGGGACAAAACGTGTCCAGCAATTGTAACTGCTATTTGGTTTAAAAAATGAAAATATTTTCAATTGTAAATGTTATGGGGGATTAATAATAGAATGTATTTAACACAATAGTTCTATTAGCATCTAGCATCAACAGGGAAAAAAATGGCTACTACATGAACTTGTTTTGTGAAAGAAATGCCAAATTTGTCAATATATTCACAGATGAATAGTTTGATAATATTTCATTATGATATTTTATGTTTGAAAAGTTGGGAGGTTGCGTCAAAGCATAGCTCAGTAGCTTAGTACATGTCAGATACATAAAAGTAGTTTCATTTGTCTGTGTACAAGGTTTTATTTTTTCAAATTTGCATCCTGTTTTTTCCCATTTCTCAAAAATGAACGTCATCTCAAATCATTCCAAACATATTTTTCCTTTTATTTCTTATTTTATTAAATAAATAATCTAATTGAAATTGTAATATAATAAAATATACCTAATTGAAAAATGACTTATTTTACTGTTTTACCATTTACATAGTAAAACATAATTTAACATTACTGATAATCTAATCACAATTGGGAATAATGAGACTTACAAAAAGCTCAAACGTCTTAATGCATTATGGTAATAAGAATTTTGGGGAAAATGTACTTAATTTAAATTAACAATGCAAAAAAAAAAAAGAATTTCTTTTAATTTTATGGTGAAGACATTTTTTTTCTCTTGCACACTGTCAGAAAAAAAATTGCACCAAAAAAAAATTTAGGGGTACAACAGCTTTTCACTAGGGCTGTCCCCTCAAAAGGACATCTTTGCAACTTCTTTACCCCTAAAGGGTGCATATTGGTACATTAGAGCAGTAATATGTACTCTTATGGTACTATTATGAACCCTCTGGGGTAAACAATGTACAAAGATGTCCCTTTAAAGGTACTGCCCCACTGACAAGCTGTTGTTCCCCTGAAGGTACAGTTTTGGACATTATTTGTGAGAGTGCAGATAAATGCTCTGTGCTGCATGTGTGAGAGTTAGTTCAGGAGGAGCCTCTGAGCAGCTTTCATTAGTGGTGTGTCTGGAGGCTACAGCAGGTCTGAGTTCAAATAGCCCGTCTGCTCTGATAACTCTCTCCAGCTGCTGGGTAATGGTTAGTTTCCTCCCATTAGAGAGGAAAACCTCTAAACAGCAAACAGCTCATTAAAAAGCCATATCACTTACCTACTGTTAGAACCGCAAACATCATTCATCACATGGAGCGAAGTGAAGACTTTAAATACTCATCTGCAGGCTCGGCCTCGAGGACACGACATGCACGAGAGAACACAGCCGCTCTGTAATCAACTCTACAGTACAGCTAATGACCAGAGTTATTAACCTTTCCCTGCACTGGACAATCCTTCACACTCAACACAACCACACATATCAACAAGAGAATGCTAGAACGACAGACAGACAGACAGTCAGATAATAGATAGATAGATAGATAGATAGATAGATAGATAGATAGATAGATAGATAGATAGATAGATAGACAGACAGACAGATAGATAGATAGATAGATAGATAGATATAAATACTGAAAGATGGATAGACAGAACACAGACAGATAGAAATACCGAAAGATGGATAGACAGAACATAGACAGAAATACTGAAAGATGGATAGACAGAACAGACAGATAGATAGATAGATAGA
>NW_015505222.1:1792131-1794566 GCF_001515645.1 Sinocyclocheilus grahami | reverse complement strand
ATAGATAGATAGACAGACAGACAGACAGACAGACAGACAGACAGACAGACAGACAGATAGATAGATAGATAGATAGATAGATAGATAGATAGATAGAAATACCGAAAGATGGATAGACAGAACAGATAGATATAGATAGATAGATAGATAGAAATACTGAAAGATGGATAGACAGAACAGACAGATAGATAGATAGATAGAAATACCGAAAGATAGATAGAAATACTGAAAGATGGATAGACAAAATAGATAGATAAAAATACCGAGATGGATAGACAGAACAGCCAGATAGATAGAAATACTGAAAGATGGATAGACAGAACAGACAGATAGATAGATAGATAGACAGACAGATAGATAAGAGACAGACAGATGGATAGATAGAAATACAGAAAGATGGATAGACAGAACAGATAGATAGATAGATAGAAATACCGAAAGATAGATAGAAATACCGAAAGATGGATAGACAAAATACAGATAGATAGATAGAAATACTGAAAGATCGATAGACAGAACAGACAGATAGATATATAGATAGATAGATAGAAATACCAAAAGATGGATAGACAGAACAGACAGATAGATAGAGACAGATACAGATAGATAGATAGATAGAAATACCAAAAGATGGATAGACAGAATAGATAGATAGAAATACCGAAAGATGGATAGACAGAACAGATAGATAGAAATACCGATAGACAGAACAATAGAACGATAGATAGAATGATAGAACGATAGATAGATTCTATCTAGATAGATTGACAGAAAAGTTAATTGTGGTGTTTTGACACCCAGCTGGATATGTATTTATTTTTACAATGTACAACATATAAAAACATAGCAAAAGGTCACAGTGTATAAAGGCAGTGATCATGTGTTGGAAAACCATTTTCTTTTTTTTCTTGCATAGAGAACCGTCTGCATTCAGATAATGCAGCATCCATGCAACATCAGCGTAAAAAAGCATCATCAGCAAGTGTCCAGCTCACGATACACACTATACACACGACCGCGGCCGCTTCCGCTCTAATGCCATATTCAACATCCCACCAGACTCTGCGTCTGCATTGAAGTTCATATGGGCTCAATGGAAAGAATTAGCTTAAAATATTTCATAAAACATATTTTCATTAAACATGTACTGTACACAATCCCAGACAGAAAACAAAACAAAACTGTAATAGCAAGAAATAAGTGTAAATCTGAGCATTCGTAGCGTACTGAAGACAACAGTTGCTGCTCTCACTGTCATATGTTCACTGTGGAGTTATAGCAAGGAAAAATATACCTGATTCCATCCAAAAAAAGAAAAAGAAAAATCATCATTTGTGTATAAATATATAATGCCAGCTACAAATATACACATACTTACAAACGTACATCCCTTTAGATTCAATAACACTCGCACAGAGCTGTTTCAGACTGCCATGTTTCAGTAGCAATTCGTTTGAAATGATTGACCAAAATGTTTATATTTTATTTACTCATCCTCATGCCATTTCATCATCTCCACTGAACAGAGAAAAAGACGTTTGACAGAATGTGCAAAATATAAAAAAGTTTGAATATGTGAATTTGAATTTTTAAGCAGGTAACTTAAATTTCAGTTTCTCATTTAAAACTACTGCATGTTTCAGACTTGGAATATGGTGCATAAGCCATAGGGATGACTTTTTTGATACTTTTATAGCACGGTTTTGTATATTTGTGAGCTTGACATGCCCTGAATGCTTCATTGTATGGGAAGGAGCAGCATGAACATCCTTCAAAACATCTTCCACTGAAGGCAAAGCAAAACCATTGTTTGTTTTTTGCCGCATCACCGGTCATCCTGATTCCATGGAGCTCATGTCCTTGTAGTTCTTGGGGTTCTGGAGCAGAAAAAGACGTAAACCAGGAACAAATTAGTGAAACAGATGCTCAGGCTTACTGTGAGACGTCACAGCTGTCTGGAAGCCTTCATGCTTTACGACTCAAAGTGAGAACAACACAAAGACGCCAGCACATAAAGTAGTACATCACAATACAGTTTTAAAATTGATCCCAGAATTCCTCTTGCTCCTTTGCATTGTAAGAAGTGTGCATGCTTTGTGAGTGTCAGTCTGTAGTTATTACGACGCATGTGATCAGCTGAACCCGTGACTTCCAGTTCTACAATGCTACAAGAAAACTACATCTTATCCGAACATCACTCCTTTGAATTTTCCTGCACCATTTGAGATGCAGATTATGCACTCAGCCTTCCTGTGGATCCATGGCCAGATAGATAGAAATACTGAAAGATGGATAGACAGAACAGACAGATAGATAGAAATACCGAAAGATGGATAGACAA
Organism: Sinocyclocheilus grahami; assembly: GCF_001515645.1. Classification (NCBI taxonomy): domain Eukaryota; kingdom Metazoa; phylum Chordata; class Actinopteri; order Cypriniformes; family Cyprinidae; genus Sinocyclocheilus; species Sinocyclocheilus grahami. The sequence goes on along the minus strand of NW_015505222.1, from coordinate 1,792,225 downwards.
AATACAGATAGATAGATAGAAATACTGAAAGATCGATAGACAGAACAGACAGATAGATAGATAGATAGACAGATAGAAAAGAGAAAGGAAGGAT
>NW_015505222.1:1733411-1791966 GCF_001515645.1 Sinocyclocheilus grahami | reverse complement strand
TACAGATAGATAGATAGATAGATAGATAGATAGATAGATAGAAATACCGAAAGATGGATAGACAGAACAGATAGATAGATAGAAATACCGAAAGATGGATAGACAGAACAGACAGATAGATAGATAGACAGACAGATAGATAAGAGACAGACAGATGGATAGATAGAAATACAGAAAGATGGATAGACAGAACAGATAGATAGATAGATAGATAGATAGATAGAAATACCGAAAGATAGATAGAAATACTGAAAGATGGATAGACAGAACACAGAGAGATAGATAGATAGATAGATAGAAATACCGAAAGATGGATAGACAGAACACAGAGAGATAGATAGATAGATAGATAGAAATACCGAAAGATGGATAGACAGAACAGACAGATAGATAGATAGAAATACCGAAAGATGGATAGACAGAACACAGATAGATAGATAGATAGATAGATAGATAGAAATACTGAAAGATCGATAGACAGAACAGACCGATAGATAGATAGATATACCGAAAGATGGATAGACAGAACAGATAGATAGAAATACCGATAGACACAACAATAGAACGATAGATAGAATGATAGAACGATAGATAGATTCTATCTAGATAGACTGACAGAAAAGTAAATTGTGGTGTTTTGACACCCAGCTGGATATGTATTTATTTTTACAATGTACAACATATAAAAACATAGCAAAAGGTCACAGTGTATAAAGGCAGTGATCATGTGTTGGAAAACCATTTTCTTTTTTTTCTTGCATAGAGAACCGTCTGCATTCAGATAATGCAGCATCCATGCAACATCAGCGTAAAAAAGCATCATCAGCAAGTGTCCAGCTCACGATACACACTATACACACGACCGCGGCCGCTTCCGCTCTAATGCCATATTCAACATCCCACCAGACTCTGCGTCTGCATTGAAGTTCATATGGGCTCAATGGAAAGAATTAGCTTAAAATATTTCATAAAACATATTTTCATTAAACATGTACTGTACACAATCCCAGACAGAAAACAAAACAAAACTGTAATAGCAAGAAATAAGTGTAAATCTGAGCATTCGTAGCGTACTGAAGACAACAGTTGCTGCTCTCACTGTCATATGTTCACTGTGGAGTTATAGCAAGGAAAAATATACCTGATTCCATCCAAAAAAAGAAAAAGAAAAATCATCATTTGTGTATAAATATATAATGCCAGCTACAAATATACACATACTTACAAACGTACATCCCTTTAGATTCAATAACACTCGCACAGAGCTGTTTCAGACTGCCATGTTTCAGTAGCAATTCGTTTGAAATGATTGACCAAAATGTTTATATTTTATTTACTCATCCTCATGCCATTTCATCATCTCCACTGAACAGAGAAAAAGACGTTTGACAGAATGTGCAAAATATAAAAAAGTTTGAATATGTGAATTTGAATTTTTAAGCAGGTAACTTAAATTTCAGTTTCTCATTTAAAACTACTGCATGTTTCAGACTTGGAATATGGTGCATAAGCCATAGGGATGACTTTTTTGATACTTTTATAGCACGGTTTTGTATATTTGTGAGCTTGACATGCCCTGAATGCTTCATTGTATGGGAAGGAGCAGCATGAACATCCTTCAAAACATCTTCCACTGAAGGCAAAGCAAAACCATTGTTTGTTTTTTGCCGCATCACCGGTCATCCTGATTCCATGGAGCTCATGTCCTTGTAGTTCTTGGGGTTCTGGAGCAGAAAAAGACGTAAACCAGGAACAAATTAGTGAAACAGATGCTCAGGCTTACTGTGAGACGTCACAGCTGTCTGGAAGCCTTCATGCTTTACGACTCAAAGTGAGAACAACACAAAGACGCCAGCACATAAAGTAGTACATCACAATACAGTTTTAAAATTGATCCCAGAATTCCTCTTGCTCCTTTGCATTGTAAGAAGTGTGCATGCTTTGTGAGTGTCAGTCTGTAGTTATTACGACGCATGTGATCAGCTGAACCCGTGACTTCCAGTTCTACAATGCTACAAGAAAACTACATCTTATCCGAACATCACTCCTTTGAATTTTCCTGCACCATTTGAGATGCAGATTATGCACTCAGCCTTCCTGTGGATCCATGCATTTTCCAATGCATCTGCACGGATGGATGAGGGTGTGTAACTGTGGTCACACTGCCCTAAGAAAGCATGAGATGTGTGTCCGTGCATCAGCTGTGCATGTAGCTGCAAGGTGAATCCATGGAAGGGAAGTCGTATTTGCCCAAAGGAGACGGGTAATATGTGGTGGCGTAGACGTTGGTCTGCGGTAACGCTGATGGGAAGAAGTTGCAGCTTTCATCCGGTGGAAGCAGGTTATTCTTATTCAGAGTCTGCGGGGAACAGAGAGAAAGCACATAAAGTGAGCACACGAGATGTCGAAAGTCTCTTCAATATTTCAAAGGCCACAGCATGTTTTGCATCATGCTGCAGCGGCCCTGTGATGTCAACGCTCTGAGGGAAAAGAGGAAACCGGAAAATGAGGAATGATAGAAAAGACGGATTCCTTTGAGACAGATTAGAGAAAGGTGCGATTCTCAACTGTTTCAGATTTCACATCAGATGTCAAGTGAACCCAACTTAGTGAACAAAAGTGAATAATAAAAATAATACACTATAATATAAAAATATGATAATAATTGTATTATATGATAATTATTCTCAACAGTGACAAGACCAGAATTATTTATTAAACAAATGTGAACAAATACTACTAATACTACTACTAATGCTGCGTTTGAATTTTCATGCCACATTATTTGAAATTAGTGCGGGCCAAACCTTTTACTCTCACAGGCCAGATATGGCCCGCCTATGGAGGAACCCTGGTCTAAGCCAAACAAAATGCACAATTAATAATGACTATTCTGGTTTCTAGAATTATAGGAATCATTTTCTCCTTCCCTTTAAAAAAGTTAAATCCTATTTATTTCTCTGTAATAACAATACATGATTATATGATTAAGCGGATTTTATTATCTGCACTAATCTGTATTGCGGTTGCAACCCACCAGTTAAGGGTAATACAGAGAGAACACTGTGGCATGATGGGATACCTTGAACTCCATGGGTGTGTATAAGTCGTTCTTGGGCGCACAGCTGTTCTCTTTATAGTGAAGGTGGTTGGGGGTGCTGGGATGGATAACTGCGGATTCTTGAGGGGGTTTACGGAGTCTCTGACAGTACACATACACCAGGACGGACAACAAAACGGCTCCCAGAAAACAGCACGCTCCAGTCAGCACCAAATGGAACAGAGAAAACCCTGCAGGAGACCAAAAGAGAAAGAAATGTTACACTAGGGGCATTAGACACATCAAAACCTGAATGCTGGTGGATGATGTAAGATTTACCTCCACAGTTTATGCTCCTCTTCTGTCCCTTTGACAGCACTAGAATTAAGAAAATGAAACAATACTGTAGTCTGAGATGTCAGAAAGAAACAAGTAAAAAGAGGGAAAGGAACTAACCTGCACTCTCATTGGGTCCACACTGTCTCTGATCTGTGGAGTTTCCTTGGCAAGAGGCGGAGCTTATTTCACATGTACGAATCCGGAGCTGCAGCCCCTCCTCGTTACACTTCGCCCACTCTGACCATGCCCCCCACCCACCTGACACAGGTGAGCAAGATAAACAGAACAGTTCACAATTGTGTTTACAATCTTTAGTCATCATGAACAGTCATGCAGAGTATTTAAAGGGGAAGTGGGGTATTTCTCCCAAACCAGTGTGTTTATCTCCCAAACAAAATTACTTGTAAAAAATTATTCTTTGACTGGTACAGTCTAACTGATTCCCAATCAAATTATTCTTATGAACCAGTTCTTTTAAGTGAATCACACATATACAGTGCAACTAGTTCAGACCAACCAATTACGACTGAATGAGCTGGTTATTCTTAGTGAATCAAACAATTACAGTACTGTTAGAAGAGTTAGGGTTAAACTTGATTTCTGAATGAATTACCCTTATGAACCGGTGAATCAAACACAGAGTCTAACTGGTACGGTCAACCAATTCCCAAAAGAATGACTCTTATGAACCAGTTATATTTAATGAATCAAACACATACAGAACAACAGGTGAAGTTCAACCAATTCAAGAACCAATGACTCTTATGAACCAGTTCTTTTTAGTGAATCAGTCACATACAGAACAACTGGTACAGTTCAATCGATTCGTAAATCGAATTACTCTTATGAGCTGGTTCTTTTTATTGAATCAAACACAGATTATTACTTACCGTATTAAAGGGATAGTTCATCCAAAAATGAAAATTTGATGTTTATCTGCTTACCCCCAGGGCATCCAAGATGTAGGTGACTTTGTTTCTTCAGTAGAATTGATTGCTCTTCGGCTGGATATCAACACACCCATTAACGTAAACTACGCCAGAGCGCGTACACACCTCACGCACCGGATGCCGTGCGCGCGCTCAAAGACAGTTGGATATAGTGGTGTATTAGAGGTAAAATATGATATAAATACTGTTCGGTTTCTGGCACAAACCGATCGTTTCGTGTCTTAGGACATCAATGTGTCGTCACGTGCCGCAGGGTTTAATTTGGATTTGTCTGTGCATGTTTTTTTTACTCTCATAGATTTTGATACCATTGCCATGCATTATACGACTGATAGACTGCAACGGTTGGACTTAAAAATCATAATTTGTGTTCTACTGAAGAAACAAAGTCACCTACATCTTGGATGCCCTGGGGGTAAGCAGATAAACATCACATTTTCATTTTTGGATGAACTATCCCTTTAAGACCAGTGAATAATCAGTTTAGTTACTATTAAATATACAAAAAGACTTTTGACAGTAGTAAAAATATAAACGTAAATAAACCAATGAAATATGCTACATTTGTTTTGTTGTTAAGTATTGTTGTTTAACTCTTTCCCCGCCATTGACGAGTTATCTCGTTTTTTAGAAGACAACGCTTCCCCGCCAAAGATGAGTTTTTACGGATTTTCGTGTTTTCCCTGTTATACACTCGGGGGCGCTATTACACATCTTCTGAATGAGTACAAAACCTCCCGAACAAAAACACATGTGTACAGGACGGAGAAACGAGCGATCTCTTATGTAAAGAGATGCATATGCAAAATAATGCGATCATCAGCAATGGCAGCATATAAATGAAAACTGCATAATGTTACGGAGTAAAATGTTGATCCAGGAAGTGGTATATGTCTGTGCAAGCTTTGGAGGTGTTGATAGAAGCGATTTACTGGATTTATGCTTTGATAATAAAAATGTGATTTTCTCACCTTTTTGCTCAAAATTATGCATTTTTATGAAACCTACCTACATTCAAGTGTTGATAAAAAAAAGAATGCTTTAAGCTAGAATAAAACATACAGCAAAATATTCTGGAAGCCATCAAATTTTAGTGAAAATCATCAAAATCGCTGGCAGTGGCTGGCAACTTTTTTCAAAAATGCTGGCGGGGAAAGAGTTAATATATGGATATAGTTAAGGTAAATTACTGGATTTTACAGGAAACGTAAAGACGAAGACTGTGGAAAGTGTTTAAGCACATTTTGTAAGAACTGTTTTAAATGTATTTATCATTAAAACATTATTTTGTTTCCAAATATGTATTCCTTAAAAAACAATATTCTCTTAATGCTGCTATTATGCGATTTTCTCACCTTCACACTCGTGTGTGTTACAGAGCGCTTCCTCCGTGTGCAGGCCGATGCAGATGTCTCCAGAATGAGCAGGAGAAGGGTTAGAGCAGGTACGGGAGCGCTGGTAGTGACCGCCACCACAGGAAGTAGAACACTGAGACCAGGAAGACCAGCATGACCACGCCCCCTTCACTGAAAAACAACACTATTATTACACTACTCCATTAACGGGGCACGAGTGACTTATTTAAGATGATACAAGGCTCTCTCAGACCTGGGCACGGCTGAGTGTTGCAGTCCTGATACTCGACCGGCGCTCCGCTGCAGGCGAACAGCGTGCTCTTGCCATCCGGTGTGGCGCACGAGCGCTTGCGTGTGCGGAAGCCTTTGGAGCACTCTTTGGAACACGCAGACCACGTCTCCCATGACGACCAGGTGGCTCCTTGTACTCGTGTCACAGGTCGACCCATTCTCAACAAGTCCTCAACTAGACCTATACAAATGTAAAAGGGTGCATATAGTAGGGCTGCACAGTTAATCTGAATCGTAATATTTCGTAGTGCAATTATCAAGGCTGCGATTTAGTTAAATATATGCGCGGTGAGTTTTGAAGTGAACAACGGAACTGTGTTTATTTATACATGAGCAGCTCATGATACAGTGATTTCAGCATCTCAGAGTGGCTTGGTTTACATGTAAGTGTTGCTCCTAACAAACTCCATCCCAGTTTGGGTCACTTATCTAACGTGCATTTAGGAATGCGCTACCATCTGCCCATACAAATAATGAGAAGTGCTTAGGAGCTACTGTGAACAAAAGCGAAGCTTTACGAGCTCCCTGCAATTTTCGTCAAAATAAACGTTTGATGGTTTAACACTTGAAAATTAAAAAATTAAACCAGCCATAAAGATTGGTATTGTAAATTCTACAGTTGTACTGTAAACTACAATTATTATTTTTCTTAAATACACATTTTTTTATTTTACAGTGAAATATTACAACAGTAATATTTCCTATTTTGTTTAATATTTTATTATATTTTAACAACAACAACAATAATAATATAATTAAATAAAAATATAAATATTAATGTACTACTACTACTAATAATTCTTGTTTTGTTTTATATTTGTAGCATTTTTAATTATAATTATTATTTGTAGTAAAATAATAATAATAATTATTATTATTATGTATTAAATTCTTATTTTGTTTGATATTTTATTTGTTAATAATAATAATAATAATAATTACTAAATAAAAGTAAACAAAAAGATCATTATTATCATTATCATTATTATTATTTTATTTTTTAATATATTGATATATAATTACAACATTTCAGGCCAAATTGTACCTACAAACAAGCATAGCAAACATAGAGCTCTTTTTTTAAAATCACATTTTAATCACAATTTTTACCAGAAAAACAGCAATTAGATTGTTCCTCCAAATGGTGCCGCCCTATCTAACAGGATGTGTGCATATTTGAGTATGTGCCTCTGAGGCTGTGTGTGTGTACCGTCAGTTTCGCAGGCAGCAGCTCCATCACTGGTGGGACAGAGGCGAGTCTCTATCTTGCGTTTGCCAAGCTGAAGGTCGTGAGGGTCAGCGAGGAGAGCCCTGCAGGTGTACCTGACCCTCTGCTCCTGTCTCGCCCCCATCTGAGTCACATTAACAGGGTACCAGGGTGTCCACGGGGTGGTCCGCCTCACTTCGGCACATGCGTCCAAATTACACACCTTATACTCCTGGATACAGTAACACGCGTAGTTTTTGCATCTTTTTCTAATATTAGATTTTTTTTATTTTTTTTTATGACCAGTTGAAGACCCTACCAGAGGGCAACCAGGACACGTGTTTCCGTTCTCGCAAGTCCGAATGCGGGATTGGATTCCACCACCGCAGGGAACACTACATTTGGACCAAGCGCTCCAGGAGACCCAGGACACCGGAACAGGACATGGATTCTTTTCATTACACAATCTGAATCACACACAAATGAAACCGAATCATCTTCCAGTCAACTCAGATAAACACACCCTTATGATTCAGTTCAGTTTAGTTAAACAATCAAACAAATGACTCTTAGTGAAACAAAACCATAACGCATAGCTAGTGTAGTCCAACTGATTCCTGAAGACTTGACACTTAAGATTCAGTTTTTTGTAGTGAATTAATATCACCTGAGTCCCGAACCAATTAATCCAAAGAGGCCTTTTTATGAATTGAATCAGAACTATAAAGCACAGCCTGTAGTCCATCTTTCCTCTCGTCTCACCTCTCCTCTCGTGCCTGACCCACACATACGCGTCCTCCGTGTCGGGGTGCTGGGTTGTTGCAGGATCGCTGACGGACCTCAAACCCAATGCCACAGCTGGTGCTGCACTCGGCCCAGGACGACCAGGGAGTCCAGCCTCCGTTCCTGAACAAACAGAAGCAGGCGTTAGCATGGATACCATACAATAACAGTCTGGTAGGCTATCAGTAGTACATTAAAGAGGCCATATTTGTCACTTTTTGTAATTGTATAATGTTTGTCAATGTTTCTTGGACTAAAAACACAGTAGTAACTTGTTTCATGACTATTTCCCACTTTCTCTCTGTCCTTTTAAATAAAAGCGACTTCTATAAGACGTCTATATGTAAATGACCTTACTTATGATTGTCTAGCCTCTGTGTACCAGTGATAGTTTACCAATGGTACTGCAGCAGCTAAATACTGTTTAGGTGTTAATATGTAAATGTGGGCGGTCATGTGATAATGTGATCGGGGCTGTGCTGTCATGATGACATCAGAATGATCCGTTCAGCTAACTAGATTCTTGAGAAGAAATTGTAAGTGACGCTTGCCTTCTTGTTTGTTTTAAAAATGTATCTTTGACCATACTTTTCAATGTGTTTTCTTCTATACTATTATAGTATTTATTAAAAATTTGAATGATCTTTTATTTTTATATTTACAGTTTAATTTTGTTTGCATTTCAGTCATTTTGTTGTGCTTTTGACATTTTATTTTGTTTTATTTATCTTTAGTATTTCTATTATTGTTATATTTACAATTTAATTTGTTTACGCTTCAGTCATTTTAAGTGTTTTCTTTATTTATTTACTCTGTGTTTAATGCACAGATTGAATTCACTTTTATTTCAAAACATATTTCTTATTTTATTTTATTAGTAATTTTAGTACTTCAGTACTACTGTTATTATAGTATCATTGAGATACAATTAAAGTTTTTATTAATATTTTGAACCAGTTTTCATTAAATGTTTTTGTCGTTTTAGTATTTTTATATATGCCTGTCTAGTTTTATTGATTTTTATTTCAGTTTTAGTTTTAGTTATTTTAGTATATTAAGTTAAACTAAATAAAAATGAGAAATGCTGCCTTGGCAACTAGCTGAAATAAAAAAAAGTTTTATATTTTATTTCAGTTTACATTTATTTTAATTAACAATTTTCTCTCTCTCTATATATATATATATATATAGTTTCAGTTTTAGTTAACTATAATAACACTGACTTCAATTTAAACTTCTTTTATTTAGTTGCCAAGGCAAAATTTCAGATTTTCATCAAAAAAAAATTTTTTACAGCTTTTTTCCAATTACAAATTTTTTTTTCATAGATTTAGTTTACGTTAACAATAACCCCACTGATACTTACTTTACTCTTCTGTGGAACCGTAATTGTCCATACAATGGAAGTCAATGGGGTCTAAAACCCCACTGACTTTAAAGGGGTCATGAACAGAGAAACCAAAATCCCCTTGATCTTTTGACATTGTACACAAGAGGTCACTGTACTATAAAAGCATCCTGTAAGTTTCAGAACTCAAAACTTTGTCGTTAGTCTTAAACCAGCTTATACTGATGGCAGTCTGCCAAAACGACAGCTTTTGTAATGTTCCTATATATGATGTAATAGGTAGATAAGCACCACCTCCGCAGAAGACGATCGACATCACTGTCTGTTTAGCCCCGCCCACTGATTCACGCATAGTAGTTTACCAGAGAGTCGAACACGCAGGTCTATGCAGAAACCAAACGATAAAGATGTCTCTGAAAACAACAGGACGCTCTGCAGTGCCAATTTGTGGAAAATAACAGTCTTTGCATTGCCTTCCTTCTGATCCCAACGTTAGGAAAGAGTGGATGAACTTTATTTTTAATGAAGTTCCAGACCGCATCAGTAAGAGCTCGTTCCTTTCTTCACTTCATTTTACCGCGGATTAGTTTACAAGCAAGGCACAACTCGATGCAGGATTTTCAGAAAGATTGAAACTAAAAGACGATGCTGTGCGACTATATTGGATCCGACAGTAATGTAAATAGCCTATTACTTCTAAATTATGCTTTTTGATGTAAAAATCTTAACTTTATAAGTGGACCGTACAACATAAAAAACAAAGGCAGGTCATGACCCCTTTAAACCTGTCATACAAGTTTGAAAGGATATGAAGGATAGGGCAGGGACGTGAGCGAACTGGGAGCTTTGCACTGTTGCAATGTTTGCAAAGTTAGAGTATTTACTTCGAAAAAGTAAGAAAATCCTATTTTCCAAATTAATAACAAGGACAGCCCCTCTGGAGTCACCTGGAGTCAAGCGACTCCTTCTAAGCCCCTGATAATGACTGCACAGGATTGTGATCACAACTTTAGAGCCTGACAGGTAACATCAGTTTTATTAAACTTAACAGTAGCTTTCTGACAAAGATGTATTAGCAGCTCATTACTCATCTATTATAGATCTGCCACAGCTGCTCTTCTGCTGTTATACTGAAACATTGCGTCCTGTTAGTTTCTCGCACCCAGACCCGGTGATGTGTGTGTTTAAACAAGCTCTCTAGGTGAAGATATAATTGGAACATTCATTCATTGACTGAAAGTGACTGCAGGATAATGGGACATGCAAAGAAGGAGCTGCTCCGCCAGAAACGCTGCGTCAGCCGCTTGCAGCTAATGAATAAAGCCACGTCTGTATCAGAGTTCAGGATTGATGGAGTCGAGGCCTCACTCTCTGCAGCTGTTAGCATTGGGTGGTGCCTTTCTCTCACGGAAAAGCTGAATCAGACATGCTTTGTGCTTTGACACTTTGATTGGCTGTGATTGAAGACTTCAGGCTGATCTCTCTGGCTCTCATATATCAGTCTAGCCGCACTGTTTACACCTGCCACTTCAATATGGGGAGTCCCAGATTATAAAGGCCTAGTTCATCCAAAAACAAAATCATTTACTCAGTCTCTTACTCCTTCAAAACCCATATGAGTTTTCATTCCCTGTGTTTTGACAGTGAATAATGGGATGCTGTCAAACTTGAAAAATTAGACGCACCATTATATCCATATGACGTGTGCAACTGTATACTTCAAGTTTTCCATGACAGTGTTTTGTGTGAAGAACAACTTTCAAATGTTAAAAATAAGTTTTTTTTTTTTTTGAGAAATTTATACTTTTATTCATTAGTGATGCATTAAACTGATCAAAAGTGACAGTAAAGACATCTATAATGTTACAAAAGATTTCTACTTCATAAAATAGCTGTTCTTTAGAACTTTATATTTAGAAAAGAATCCTGAAAAAAATAATTGTGGAAATATTATGTTTTCATGCAAACCGCTAAATAGTAAGATGATAATATTGATAATATAGCTTAAAAATCAATAACTGATCATAAATGTTTCTTAAGCAGCAAGGATTTCTGAAGGATCATGTGACACTGAAGACTGGAGTAATGATGCTGAAAATTCAACTTTGATCACTGGAATAAATTACATTTTACAATATATCCAAATAGAAAATGGCTACATTAAATGGTAATAATATTTCACAATATTACTAGTTTTACTGTATTTTTAATCAAATAAATGCAGCCTTGGTGATCATAAGATACTTCTTCCAAAGAACATTTTAAAAATCAAACCAACCCCACAGTTCTGAACAACACTTTATGTGTTCACATATATACAAATATGGCTCGGCCAGATAAGTCATGCCAGGTTTCTTATCAATGAAGCAAAATGACTTGGTTCTCATGTATGACCAAGCTGACTCACTATAACAAATTCCTTGTATGTGCAAACATACTTGGCAATAAAGCTCTTTCTGATTCTGATTCTGATGTATCTAGTAACCAATCAATTTTACATGGAGGGTGCGGATGGGATTTGAGAGCTACATCAGAAGAGAAAATTGTCAGTGACGTTAATAACAGCTTGTTCCTCACACAAAGCTATCATGTGACTGGAATATCGCACACAACTCAAATGAACTACTTTTTAAGGGTCATATTTGTCATATTTGAACTTTAACAAGCATAAGGGTTAGTAGAGTAGGTGTACCTGGAGCAGTTGGCCACCTGGATGTTGGCCCCGACACACTTCATCCCTCCACACTGGGGTCGGGGGTTATCACAGGCCCGAGTGCGACACTGACATGTGCTGGTGCCATCATCTCCGTCGTCATGGTTACAAGCCTGCCATGATGACCACAGGCCAAATCCACCTTCCTGGGTGAGGTTGCGCTCCTATAAATGTAAATGCAAACAAGGCATGTTGTAAGTATGCATTTAGTGTTTGCATAGAAATTCACTGAACTTCATTCAGAATAAACCTCTTAGTGTTCAGATTCTAACTTTCTTTTATAGCTAACTTCAGTAGGTAATATCTCATTATTAACTAGTTGCTTATTAGCATGCATAGAACTAGCATATTGGCTGTTTATTATTCCTTATACAGCACATATTAATGCCTTGTTCTGCATGACCATATTTTAGATCCCTTAATCCAATACCTAAACTTAACAACTAGCTTACTTACTATTAATAAACAGCAAGTTAGGAGTTTATTGAGGCAAAATCAACAGTTAATAGTAAGCCAATAGTGAGAACTGGTCCTTAAAATAAAGTGTGTCCTTTCAGTCTTTTCTTTGCTACTTGTTTTGGTTGTTATAAACCCAATGGTTTTTCGGAAATGTAAAGTTGTAACCACCGCATGAGTTTAGGGCAGGACTATCTGCTTAGCTGTCCAATAAAAGATAAGGGAAATGGTAACACTTTAGTATAGGGACCAATTCTTAATATTAACTAATTGCTTATTAGCATGCCTATTAACAACATATTGGCTGTTTATTAGTGCTTGTAAAGCACATATTCTGCATGACCATATTCTACATCCCAATACCTAAACTTAACAACTACCTTACTAATTATGAATAAGCAGCAAATTAGGAGTTTTTTTAGGCGAAAATCATAGTTAATGGTTTGTTAATAGCAAGAATTGGACCTTAAAATAAAGTGTGACCCATTTCACCTTTACAATTAAAAGATCTAAATAGTATGCATGCCTTAATTGAAGATTAAATCTAGTAATCAAAAGTCACAATTTGAGAGTTGAACCTGCATTTTCTGCATTCATCAAAGTTCCCACATAATCTCATTTTTCAAAGCAATTTAACCAACAGCAGTGATGTACAGAGCATGTACACATGTGTCAGTCTGCAGTAGAAGGTGGTTCATGTAATGCACAGGATAAAAACTGTCTTAAATTCATCTCCATGCATGGGTAATCTTCAGGGAGCAGGTGTGCGGCATGCCCATTGAAGTGAATACCAACATCTACTGTGAGTCTGGATTAGTAACAACTGACCAGAACTCAGTGCCATTCATACAGAATTTCGAGACCGGCATCAACTTTCACTGTACTTCAACGATATAATCAAAAAAGGTCAACTGAGGGCTTTTCCCTGATGCATGACAAAAATTGTTATTGTAATGCTTATCAGTTTGCCCTTCTATGAATTCATATAATAACAGTCCCCTTCAGCTTCCTCTGATGCCCCTGCGGCTCAGATACTCAACTTCAGCCTACCAATGAGGAGGAAGCTCAAGAAATCATCAGTTCTGCTGTAGTTTGTAGTTAACTTGGTACTTCATTTTTTTTATTTGTCGTACGTTTTCCATAGTTTTCCAAGTATTTTGTAGTCGCATAACATGATGTTTACTATTATTGATCCAATATGCAGCCTTTAAAACTGTCAACAGACAGCTGGATGTTTTTTTTTTTATTATTTATGTAGCAGCAGTAATAAATTGCATTCCAAATGAGACACAAAAAACGTTAAATAAATAGTCATGTAAATAATATTCAGGAACTGTATGTAAAATGAATCAGGCCAATAAATAAGGATGCAAAAGTTTGTATTAATTAACACAACAAACAATATTTTACAGAAATTATCTTGGTTAATATTTATGTTTGCATTATATATAAATAAATGTTCCATTATGAAATAAAAATTAACAATAGTACATTTATAAATGTATATTTATAAAGATTAAATTTTTAACTCATGATACTAAATACATTAACAATAATAATAATATAAATACTAATATTAATGTATAGAACCTTACTGTAAAATGCTACCATAACTAAATATAATACAGTAACAGCTCTTACTGGTTATACGTAAAAGTGCAGTGGACGAATGATTTATTGAGACAGTAGCAGCACAGCACCCACATTCGCATAATGTTCTTTCTCTTAAAATGTAAATGTCAACATCATTATATAATGCTAAAAGAAAGTATTTCGTGCAAAACACAAAGTCCAATGCAATCCAATCAGTCTGCTATTTATCCCATGTTATTTCTGACTAGAATCATATTTTGTTTATATGCTTAATGTTGCAAATCACAAATATTCAGTAGTGCATTCTGTGCATGTTGTAACTTAGTGTTGATTTACGTCATAACTATGGAACCAATACATTCTGCAAAAGTTTGAGAAAAGCACTCTTAAGGCCCGTTCACACCAAGGACGATAACTATAAAGATAACGATAAAGATATAGTTCTAAAAAACGTTCTCAATATTAAAGAATAGCAGAGTCCACACCACAACTATAACGATAAAGACAAAGAGAAACGATATCGTTGGAATCACTTTCAAAACGATTTTTCTCCAGCTGATGAACGATAAAAAATTGACAGCCAATCAGAATCCATCCTGCTGTAACGAGCTCAAGAATTTTAAGAGGCAGACGCGCGTGTGCTTAGAATAAACAGACGATATCGTTCGCTGGTGTGGATGCTAATATCGTTATCTTTATAGTTATCGTTCTTGGTGTGAACGGGGCTTTACTCACTGTCTCAACTTCAAGCTATTACTATGGAAACAACTGTTTTTGCTCATTAGCATAATAGCAATTACTTTTAATGCTGAATATTAGTATGCAACTTGGGACAAAGCCAAAGCTTCCACAACGTTTTAGAAAATTAGGTTTGTTTATTATTGCTCCTCAGAGGATATCAACCATCAGAGATAATAGGAAATTTGTGATAGCTAATTATGGACCTAATGAAGTGCCAAGAGGGAACAGGAGTGACATTGGCCAACCATCGTGCAGAACACCAGTGTGTAATTGACATTGTCAGATGAAGGGTTCAGATCAGCTGGGTCAGTCGTCAGGCTCTGTTTCAAGGCTTTTCATCAGAAATTTGATTCTTCACGACCAGCTCAAAAAAAAAATCATAGGACATTTATGGTGTACTCAAAGAAAACGATACAGAATAGAGTAGCACAATGTAGAGTAGAACAGAATAAACATAATAGAATAAAACAGAATAGAATAGAAATAAATAGAAGTGTGTAGAACAGAAGAGAATATAACAGAATAGAAAAGAATAGAAGCGTATAGAAAATAACAGAACAGAAGCATATAAAATAGAAAAGAACAGAAAATAGCATCATACAGAGAACAGAATATAAAACAGAGTAATAGAACAGAACAGAATACAGAATAGAATAGAACAGAATAGAGTTGTGCAGAATAGAACAAACAGAAAAAAGCAAGCATGCATTACAGAATACAAACATGCAGATTCTATATAGAATAGAATAGAAAATAAATGAATACAGAATAGAAAACTGAATATAACAAAGCGGAATAGAATATAACAGAACAGTAAAACAGAAAATTATATATTAGTATAAAAAAGAATAAAATAGAATACAGAACAGAAAAGAATAGAAGCATACAGAATATAATAGAATAAAACAGAACATAATCACATAGAATAGAAAACAAAAAATAAAAGCACAGAATAGAACAGAACAAAACTAACAGCAGTGTACAGAATAGAACCGAACAAAAAATAATAACAGTGTATAGAATAGAACAGAACAGAATGGAATACAACAGAACAGAACAGAATACAAGCATACAGTACAGAACAATAAAGAATAGAATAGAACAGAACAGAATAGAATTCAACAGAACAGAATACAAGCATACGGTACAGAACAATACAGAATAGAAGATGATAGATTAGTATAGAAAATAAATGAATACAGAATGGAAAACAGAATATACCAAAGCAGAGTAGAATAGAACAGAATATAAGAATAGAACAGAACAGAACAGAACAGAAAATGATATATTAGTATAGAAAATAATCAAATAGAATACAGAAAAGAACAGAACAGAGGGTCTTTTGCTAAAGATAATAATCGAAGTTACAGGAGACTTAATCAAAAATCTCCATTTACTCTATTTAATCTCACTTCTGTGTTGAAGAAACACCTGAGATAATAAAGAGATGCCATTTGTGATTTTTCTTTTATGTGTGATGATATTGTCTGAAAGTGTGTCTTACAGGGCACTTTGTGATGTCTTGGCTCCACTGGCTCATGTTGGAACTGTCCTCAATCGTCGTGCAGCTCTTCTGTTTCCGGTCCCAGCCGCAGTACGGATCCCTGGCACCCAGACAATCCCTACGATTACAAAAACCACACATCAATGACAAGGTCTTAATTAATACCACCATAAAAAGTGTCCAGTCTGCTCATCAGAACTTCTTAATGACAAAAGAGAAAAAGGAGAGGAGAGATTGGGCTGCAATTGACTTCTACAGGATGTTGCAGACCTTAATAAGTGAAGAATAAATCTCAGTGCAATAAATATTCAAATTAATACCATCCTTCTCAGACTGATCACTAAATCTCAAGGGAATGTTTTGCGAATTTTGTCTATAATCTAAACATCACTTAGAGATTTATTTTATTCAGAGACTGAGCTGAAGTGTAAATAAGCATCTGATCAGAGCGTGATATGATCTGACTGTTACAGTAACTACAGAGAAGACAAATCCTGCTCTGAGAGATAAACAACATCTGACAGCACCTCTGCTGATTTATTAGAGCTAACAGACTTATCATTTTCTTCTTGTGTCCTTTGGGTTCAGTGGAGTGAGACTGCGGGATTAAGTATTGATTAAATATATGTTTCAGTATTTTAATGATGTGCCATTCTTAAGAAGGACAAAGTATGAAAAACCAAACAATGCAAATTACCAGTAAATTACAAGCACATGCATACAATCAAATATTAACCAGTGTTCAAGTGTTTGGGGCCTTGTTTTGTTTTTTGAACAAAATTAATTCAGCAAGGATTCAATTATTTCATTGATTAACAGTTACAGTTAAGACATTTATAAATAATGTTACAAAAGATTTCTGTGACAAATAAATGCTGTTTTTTCAAACTTCCTATTAATCAAATAATCCTGAAATAAAGCATCCTGTTTTCCACAAAAGTATTAATCAGCAAAGCGGTTTTCAACTATCATAATAATCAGAAATGTTTCTTAAGACTGGAGTAATGATGCTGAAAATGTATGGGATGATATTAGGCTCAAAATGATTAATAGATGCACGCACAATTATCCATGTACTGCATAAATTGTATGCATGTATCTTACTAACCACAAACAAATGCCTTTCGATTTGTGTCTGTGGAATTCGGGATTAAATGATTGTGCAGCGATTTGAACAAATACAGACATGTTTGTAAATAAAAATGTTCTGTTCTGCATTAATATATCATTAATTGCTCAAGCAAAAAGGAATCCGTGCATTTGTGGATCAAGTGACACGCGTGCATTTATTGACATCTTGTTCGAGTCAATCTTGTTCGATTCATTTGGATTTTGAGACTTCATTTTCACAGTTTGCAGCATTTCACGATGCCCACACACACAACTACCAATGAACAAGGCCCAGTGCAATTCATTAACGTGTACACGATTTGAAAAATTTGCAAACAAATGCTGATCCACAAATGCACATTTAAATTGCTACATTCACAAATTATGACACTTTAATACAAACTATAACATTTGTATTCACAGATATGTCTTTATTTTAACAAAATGCTGCACATTAATGTAATTTTTAACTCTGCAGACACCGGTTGAAAAGTGTGTGTAGTGAATTTTTTTTTTTCAAATCGTGTACACGTTAATGAATTGCACTGGGCCTTGTTCATTGGTAGTTGTGTGTGTGGGACACAACTACCAATGAACAAGGCCCAGTGCAATTCATTAACGTGTACACGATTTGAAAAATTCGCAAACAAATGCTGATCCACAAATGCTACATTCACAAATTATGACACTTTAATACAAACTATAACATTTGTATTCACAGATATGTCTTTATTTTAACAAAATGCTGCACATTAATGTAATTTTTAACTCTGCAGACACCGGTTGAAAAGTGTGTGTAGTGAATTTTTTTTTTTCAAATCGTGTACACGTTAATGAATTGCACTGGGCCTTGTTCATTGGTAGTTGTGTGTGTGGGTGTTGTGAAATTCTACAAACTGCGAAAATGAAGTTTTTAAAATCCAAATGAACCAAACAAGATTGACTCGAACAAGATGTCAATAAATGCACGTGTGTCACCTGATCCACAAATGCACGGATTCCTTTTTGCATGAGCAATTTATTATATATTAAAGCAGAACAGAACATTTTTATTCGCAAACATGTCTGTATATTTGTTCAAATCGCTGCACAATCATTTAATCCCGAATTCCACAGACTCAAATCGAAAGGCATTTGTTTGTGGTTAGTAAGATACAATGCATAAAATGTATGCAGTACATGGATAATTGTGCGTGCATCTATTAATCATTTTTAGTCTAATATCATCCCATAAAAATTCAGCTTTGCATCACAGGAATAAGTTACATTTTAAAATATATTACAATAGAAAATAGCTATTTTAATATTTCACAACATTAAGCCGACCCTAAACTTCTAAACAGTAGTATAGACACTCATATTTTACTCCCAAATCAAATATAACAGTGTCTCAGCGTCCCACTAACAACTAAACATCCGTTTAATAAACACTAGCAACATTAGAAAACGGCAAATGTGCTAGAGATGCATAAAGAGAATCAATTTACATACATTAAAGGTTATATAAAATTATAATGACATGACTAAACACTTGCAGGTCAATCAACCTCTATAGATGAGAACTGGTATAAAATAATTAGAGTTATTTGCAATATCTTGTAAGATCTGACCTTTTGCCACCTGTTTGTATGTGTGCGTGGGGGAGAATATATAATCAAATGACTTTTTTCCATTGCACTGCCATGCTAAACACCAAGCGGCTTCACAAACACAGTTCTATCACATCCCATAACAGCTTCAAACATCAAAAGTGTCCGCCTCATGCAGCTCCGAGTGTTTGTGCAACAACATCTGCGGCAGGAAGTCAGGAAGAGAGTCTGAGGATCACATAAAGACCCTCTCCTACCTCTAAAGTAATTACCAACACCCTCGAATCATAAGCACATATGTGCCTCTAAACTGACAGATCACATGGAAAACCTCTTCTGATGTGACATGTTGCAAGAAGGCAAAAAACAAACATCTCTATTATATGGTGTATTTTAAATATGGTGTCATGTGGAGTTCTCGAAGGCGTTTAGCAGATCCCAAAAAAACTTTTTGATTGATTTTATAAGTCAATTTACCACGTATTAGGGTACAAAATTGTACAAAGCTCTTACAAATCCAGCTCTGAAGCCCAATTCATCCATGTGGAGGCCATTATTTTATGAATTTGAGATCTAATTACAGTACATCTCTAATGTAAATGCAGTCGCTTCCTGCGAGAAGTGACGCATGCATTATATATTTTTAATGACATTTGACAATTTATAGGTGTTCTATTCATAGCAGCGGTGGAGAACACGATGTAGCAATTTTTTTTAAATGACCTAGTTCATCATTCGTCCGCCTCTCGGCCAGTGGTAGAGGATTTATGAGATAATAATATCTGTGACTGCTCATAAGTACTGTCATTCACTTCATCTCCTTAAACTTCATTTCCTGTCTGACTCCAAGGGCATTAGCAGCTCGGAAGGACATGTGCTGTAATCAGCCTTTGCTGTAATTTAACAGCAACTGTGCATTGCAATATCATGTGTGAATAGGTACTCACTGTCAAAATTATGGCAAACGGGATCTGGAAATTTCTGTACTGATACAATGTGAATGTGACAGTTCAGTCCTGTTCATGGTTAGAACGCTCTGACCTCAGGAGTCTGTTGTCAATGAGTCTGACACAATTATTCTTCAAGATCTTTCTGCATTGAGCACCAAAGAAATCACTCTCTGCCATTGTCTTTTAGTAGCCTATTATACTTCTCTACTTTTCTGTTGAAATTACACTACCATTCAAAAGTTTAGGGTCAGTATGATTTTTTTTTCAAGAAATGAATACCAGCTTGTTCAGCAATGATGCATTAAATTGATCAAAAGTCAAATTAAAGAAACTTTTGATTCATCAAATATAAATATAATCAAAAATATAGCTCCAAAGAAGTCACTTGCTACCACTTTTTTAAAATCCATTACATTTTTGGCAAATCTGGTTTAATCAGCTAATTTCTGTGAAAATGCACCACCATTCAAAAGTTTAGTGTCAGTATGATTTTTTTTTTAAAGAAGAAGAAGTTAATACTTTTATTAATTAAGGATGCAGTAAATTGATCAAAAGTGGCAGCAAAGACATTTAAAATGTTACAAACTTTCTATATACCAAAGAATTGTATGATAGTTCACAACAAAATATTAAGCAGCACAACTGTTTTCAACACTGATAACACTGCAGCCCCCTCAGCACCCCTACTTCCCGCGTCCCTGCACAGAGCACAACACTGGAGGACAAAGGTGTGAATGTCACAATCGTGTGACACTGAAGACTGGAGTAATGATGCTGAAAATTCAGCTCTACATCACAGGAATAAATTAGATTTTAAAATATATATAAATAGAAAACAGTTGTTTTAAATCACAATAATATTTCACAATATTACGGTGTTTTTTATCAAATAAATGCAACTTTGCTGAGACTTCTTTCAAAACATTTTAGAAAACTAGTATTATTCATAAAGCCTAGTCGAGTGAAGTGCATGTCCTAGTTGATGTGTGCATGCGTGCGACTCACTGTTCGGTTTTGTAGTTGGAGCATCTTTCCAAGGGGATCTTCAGCACTCTGCTGGGGAGTCCCACGAAAAGCGACCTATCGCTGTGCAGAATCTGCAGGTTCAGGATTGGCTCCTGCATGTTTTCTGGGAGAATGTTCATCTCCTCCAAGTAACAGCCGCGCAGACTCTTATTAGTTGTGGATAAGGCCTTGATGATGGTGCCGTACTCTGATTGGTCAATGAAAGAAAACTATTAGAACCACATTGCACAACACTGGAGGACAAAAGTGTTGAATGTCAAACTTTATTCTTTCCTGACCTGTGCCGATGTACATGACGTGGTAGAGCGTGTCTCTCCCTTGAACAATGTCCACAGCCAGTCTGGAGAAACGGATGTTGTCTTGCATGACCAGAGGATCCGTAGAGATGGGTTGAACCACCTCGCTCATGAGGAAGAGCCGCTGGGCGTCCTGAAGACTGCGTTCTGTTAGATTACCGCCAGGACCTGAATCATTCACTGTCCCACACTGTCACAGAGATAAGCGATGAGGAACTGCACATTCGAGAAACTGTAAATCTAAATCGAACTGACTACTGCATTTTGTGCCAAACGTCTTGAATAAAATTGTGAGTTGGCTTCAGGGTAAAAGTAAAATACTTTGAAATGGAAGCTGCAGCAGTTCATTTCCTTCACCTGAAAATCTGGGATGGGGTTGGGAGTGGAAAGCCAGCTGGTCCGAGGGTTCTCCTGATAGCGAAAGGGTCCGTTAAAGGCCTGCGTGATGGCACTGAGGTTAAACGCACACACCGCTGACGCAGCAATGCTGTTCCTGTGAATGAGAGGAAGAAGTGAAAGATGGTGTGGTGCTGTACATTCTGAATACAAATTTTAATAGAAAAACAGTAGTGTTCAAAGTTAGGGGTCGGTAAGATTTTAAGAGCTAGATGTACTGAAGAGGGCAAAGTAGTTCTGCTGGTGATCTACTGACAATGCACAAATTAAAGAACACAGATGAAGCCAGATAATTTCCATAATGACCTAGCAAATTAGCAACTAAGGCAGCCATCAAGCACAAAGTGATTTCCGATATGCTTTTTTGGAAATTGAATGGCCCAAATAGCAGTAAATTGACTCCTGCAAACCTTAGTAAGTAGCCTTGCATGTTTTATTTTAATATTCTCCTCCCATAAATGTTGCATCTAGGGATGCTCATACTAACCAGTTAACCAATTAACCGTTAACTGACAGTAAGAAGTTTGACTGATTTATACTGTTAGTTAAACTTAGTTCAATTCTAGTAGTTTTTAAACATATTTTAAAAAGTTTGTCGGCGCCGATAGCCTCGTGGTTAGTGCGTTGACATACAATGCAACTTTGCTCACAGCGACCCGAGTTCGAATCCCGTCTTGGGGTCTTTTGCCAAACCCACTCCCCTCTCTCCACCCAATGCTTTCCTGTCATCTCTCTACTGACCTATCCTAACAAAAAAAGGCATAAAAGCCCATAAAAATAACTAAAAAAAAAACGTTTGCTGCATGGTTACAAATATAAAATAAAATAGTTTTTATGAGAAAAACAGATAAGTCATTTTATTATTACATTCAGAAATACCAGTAAATAAAGTGAAATGTGACCCTGGACCACAAAACCAGTCATAAGGGTGAATTTTTTAAAATTTTTATTTATCTGAAAGCAGAATTTCCATTGATGTATGGTTTGTTAGGATAGGACAATATTTGGCCGAGATACAACTATTTGAAAATCGGGAATCTGAGGGTGCAAAAAAATCTAAATATTGAGAAAAGTTGTTCTTAGCAGTGCATATTACTAATCAAAAATTAAGTTTTGATATATTTACGGTAGGAAATTTACAAAATATCTTCATGGAACAAAACCTAATGATTTTTGGCATAAAAGAAAAATCGATAATTTTGACCCATACAATGTATTTTTGGCTATTGCTACAAATATACCCCAATGACTTAAGACTGCTTTTGTGCTCCAGGGTCACAAATGTTTACAAACATTAGAAAAACTATATATATAACTAGGCTATATGCTATTTTAGTCCACCTCACTCCACAACAAAACATTTCAATTTAATGGTACTCAGAAAAGAACACGGAAAATATAAGACGCTAGTTAAACAACAAGCCAAAACAAATTAATTTAAAGCAAAACTGAAACAGAAACCGAAGTTGGGCTCACGTAGCCTCTCATTCGGCACAAA
Organism: Sinocyclocheilus grahami; assembly: GCF_001515645.1. NCBI lineage: Eukaryota > Metazoa > Chordata > Actinopteri > Cypriniformes > Cyprinidae > Sinocyclocheilus > Sinocyclocheilus grahami. The sequence goes on along the minus strand of NW_015505222.1, from coordinate 1,768,781 downwards.
TCCAAATGTTTCCATATTTGCGATGTATTTGGATGCCAAACTATGATTTATTATGTAGGCTGAACCAGGCTTTGTACTTCACTTGTGTTCCAATATCCACGTAAAACCGAATGTGCTTGGCATAATATCACTGAAGGATCATGTGACACTGAAGACTGGAGGAATGATGCTGAAAACTCTTCGATCACTAGAATAAACGACATTTTACAATATTTTCAAGTAGAAAACAGTACTTACAAGACATTAATAAATGGACGTTTTATTTTGTTGCAAATTCTGCTCTAGCCTAATGAAATTCCTGCCGTGTGACTGTTCACTACTTCATGAAGCATCCACTCACACGTTGGTGGTGAAGACTCCATAGAGGAGATCTTGCTCAGGGAGGTAGAAGGTGCTCTGCAGCTCATGGTAGTAGAAGGGAACATCTCCAGAGCGGGAACAGTTGAGTCGAGCCTTCATGAAGGTGGTCCATGTGTCTTCCAGCAGGAAACGACCACCAATGTCATTCTGACACACACGGGCCACACGAGAGTAGACCGTCTTCCCACAGTCCTGTTCTACTGCGTTCTCTCTCAGAAAGAGGTACGTGAAGCGGCCCACCTCGTATGCAGAGACAAAGTGAGGTTCTGTAGAGAGAAAGGGAAGAAAGAAGGTGGATATCTTGCTTTCAGTCACCACGATGTGGTGTGACATAACAAACTATAATACCTTAAAGATAATTATTTCAAAAAACAGACATAAATATAAGGGTGAATCACAAAAACATGGCCAGGTGACTTTTCACACCAAAATCAGAAGAAAAATAAGTTTTATTTAAAGAAATCGAAGAATATTTAAGACAATTAGGATGCTTGAATTATGGTATTCTTTCCCTCAAAATCAAATTTTTTTGTTGATTCTCACCACTGTAATACAGATTTTTTTATCACAGTGAAAAATACTATGTATAATGCAACAATTTTAATTTTAAATAATTTTTTATCACAGTAATAAAATTCTTAATGCAACATTTTTAAATAAAAAATGTATCCACGCTTAACTTTTGAGTTTTTTAAATGTTTGTCATGTTTCATTGTTGAATTTTCTTATACAGTATTGCGGCATGAATAAAATAAGCTAATATAATGATTTTTTACTTTAAAAATAAATGCTATCATAGTAAAAAAATATGTTGTAATTTTATATTTAATGCAACATTTTTAAAGCATAAACAATATATCCAGATTTTTAACTCTTGTGTTTGTGTTTAATTTATATTTTCTAACACAATATTTTGATACTTCATTACATACAATTAGTTCATATTTCTCAGTGTATAAATTAAGGCAAGTAAAAAAAATACTACCATGATGTATAAATAAAAAATACAATTAAATTATCATTATTTTTTCAGTAATGAGAATATAGGTCAACATAGGCTTAATTGTCATGAAAATAATGGTATAATGCTAAATAATAATAATAATAATAATAAATATATATTTTAATATACAGGTGTTATTTTGACTTTAATGTAAAATATGACCTAAACATATTCTTAACAGGAATTTTCAGATTCATTGATAAGTTGTGTGTTGTCCCGCTGTACCGTTGAGCCATTTGGAGTTGTACTGTGCAGTCCGCAGGGGCGGCATGTTCCCCAGACTGCGGTAAATAATCGGGTCGCGGCTGGAGAAATCAGTCACTGTAGCTGCGTAGACTTCTCCACTCTCAGTTATCATGGCTGTAGAGTTGTGTCGAGGGTCGTAGGGACAGCGGGCCACACCGCTGATGGACTCCAGGACGCTGGAGATGTCCGTAACAGGGCGAGTCGTACACATGGGCATGAAAGCATTAGTGCCGCAGGTGAACAGACGACTGCCGTTCAACAGGAGGACACGGACATAGTTCTGACACTCATCCTGAAAGAGAAGAAACAATTCATTTCACACACATTACAGTTTACTTCCAGAACCCTATCGGTGCACACCATTAACATGCAGTACATTCATTCAGAGTGCTTTATGGTAAACCACTCCACATCCCAGTGTTCGTCTCTCACCTCTGTCTTTCCTTTGCTCTGGCAGGACCTCCTGGTGCTCTCGTCTACTCCCCACTCTGTGGCCTGCAATTAACAGCCAATTAACATCATGGTTAGAAGTAAAGCTATTAAGACATGCATCAAGTGCATCCATTAACTCAGAGATTCACGAGGCAACAGAGGGGGTTCGTGAGTTGACAAAAAACGAATAATTAATTCAAATAAATAAATTCTTTTATAATAGTTCAAAAAATTATTTTAGATATTTGTTTACCTGCTTGTCATGTAACCATAGGCCAACATCTGAAAAGCATGAACCATGTAATTTTAGTATCACTAGGATACTATAATTAACATCATGGTTAGAAGTAAAGCTATTAAGACATGCATCAAGTGCATCCATTAACTCAGAGATTCATGAGGCAACAGAGGGGGTTCGTGAGTTGACAAAAAACGAATAATTAATTCAAATAAATAAATTATTTTATAATAGTTCAAAAAATTATTTTAGATATTTGTTTACCTGCTTGTCATGTAACCATAGGCCAACATCTGAAAAGCATGAACCATGTAATTTTAGTATCACTAGGATACTATTCTTTTTAAAATATTTTGAATTTAGCTCTAATATGTTACATATTTAGTTTAATATTTTAAATACTTTTTGTATTTTCTGTTTTAATTATTTACTTACAATTTTAAAATGTTTTTGTCATTTTTAAAAAGTTACTGTTTTTTAAATGTGTAAATAGTATTTAGTTATATTTATTTAAGTTTTAGTTCAAGCAACAGTGTTATTTTCACATCAATTATATTTTGCTTTCATGTTGATGTTAGTTAATGTCTCAGTAACTTTGTTGTGTGTTTTTGTCGTTTTTATTTATTTTTAATATGTCTTCTATAAATAGACATTAAACTAACTGTCTAAAAGTTAAGCTAAAGGAAAATGAGAAATGTTGCTTTGGGAACTAGAAAAATTTATTTTTTGTAAAAAAAAATTTTATTATCAGTTAATGTTTTTATTTCAACTAAGGACGTTTTTAGAATTAGCTAAAGGGTTAGTTCACTCAAAAATGTAAATTAGCCCGTGTTTTACTCACCTTCAAGGCATCCTAGGTGTATATGACATTCTTCTTTCAGACGAATACAATCGGCAATTAAAAATTGTCCTTGCTCTTCCAAGCTTTATAATGGACGCATACCTTCTACGTCATCCGCCAGAACGGCTTGCACAGTTAGCGGAAGTGAGAGAAAAGTGTTTATAACGTTTTAAATATGGATATTTTTCTTACAAAAATGCATCAATTCTGCCTTTATTCACCCCCGGAGCCATGTGAGGCACATTTTATTATGGATGTGCGTGCTTTATTTTACTTCTTTTGGACTGTTGAACAGAAACACCCACCCGCTGCCATTATAAAGCTTGGAAGAGCAAGGACAATTTTTTTCTATTCCTCCGATTGTATACGTCTGAACGAAGAAAGTCATATACACCTAGGATGCCTTGACGGTGAGTAAAACATGGGCTAATTTACATTTTTGAGTGAACTAACCCTTTAACAATAATATCCCTGTTAAGTGCATCAAGTTAAACTAAATAAAAATACGAAATATTGCTTTGGTAACTAGCTGAAATAAAATATTTCAAGTTGTTTTTTTTATTTTTTATAATTGAGTGTATTTCAGTTTTCTTTATGTTTACATTTACTTGAAGTAAACGTTTTTATGGATTTATTTTCAATCCAGCACTATAACATGTCAAATGCATCTCACTGTTTGTGTTTCAGCATTTTTGTAGCAATGTTACAACTCTATTCTCAATGTTACAAACACTATTACACTCACAGCTCAAGACGAAGATGCTGTTTTGCCTGTCTACAGTGCAGACTACATAGGGAATGTATCAGCTGCCAGTCATACTTAAAAGCTTTCCTGTTTTCCGATTTGCAAAGGAATCTTTTGAATGATTCGACTGAACCGATTCACAACACATTCATCACTCCTTGTTTGCGAGTAAATCTGTGATGTGTGACGAGTCAGAATCATAAACAACAGTATTTAAATATTTAGTTCACAACAAAAATTGTAAAAGATCACACAGAGATGATTCAAACAAATCTGTCAATTGTTTACTTCAACCTGTTCCTTTAAACGAACTGCCGAAACCAACAAATTCGGTAAAGTGCAAATATCGACATGCCTTTTACCTTAAAAAGCCATGACAACAAACCTAAACCTTTCTTGTTTTTATGATTAGGAGACAGAATAAGTAAATGAACTAAAACTATGAAAGATAATCAGTCATGGGAAGCTCTTCCGTTCACTCAGATACTTTCCTTATTGTGAAGAATGTACGAAACACACAATAATAGAAGACAAAAAGACGGAAAGTTTCGCTGCATATACACAATATGACTCTATAGTGAGGGAGAGCAACTGTGTGACATTTAATTAGGGAACACTGGATGGTTTGTCCTAATCGCATTGGTTCCCTTATCTGAACCCTTGAATGTGTTGTTTCACTCGTTTTAAGACGTTCTTCCTCTCTTTTGTTCCTTGTCCCTCCCTCTCCTTTCACAGGCTGCTTTGTCATGTTTATCTGTGTTGTCACATTCCCACCATACGCTAAGTGCAGAGGTGGTCTCGAACCATCCTTCAAGACAAACAAGGCCAATTTAAACCCACTCCCAGATGAGATTGCTGTCTACAGCAGCTCCTCACCTCAAACACAGACATTCTGCAGCAGCAGACAAACGTACAGATGTCTGCATATTGAACGGATCATATACTACACTTTATTTGATCCACAGTGCTAGTGAAGATATCTTGCACCAAAAACAGAAAGTTTTTCCATAACCATTTTCCCACAAAACATACTCTAAAGGATGAGCAAACAATGACAGAATTTGCTTTTTGAATTATTCTGTTAAGAACTAAACTAAACTAAAATTCCATTAAAAAAAATAAATAATAAATAAAATCAAACAAATGTATAGATTTTATTATTATCCTGGTCCCAATCATACACAATAATTAGAAGATGAAAAAAATATTTTAAGTAAATAAATACATAAAAATTAAAATGTTATTATAACCCAGGTACCAAACAGACATTATCTGATTCTTATGCTCAAAACATACTCTACAGAAAGATAAGCAAATTATGACATTTTCATTTTTTTATGAAAATAAATAAAGTCTCAAATAAAATTAAATAATTACTTTTTTTTGATGAACTTGCAAAAATAGTTTGGTTCCTCCTTTCAAGAGATTCAGAGGAGAGGAGCTCAAATCAGGATGCTGAACATGACGCAGCTGTCTTGGAAGTCAATGCTTTTCAAACATCTCCACAATACCAGACGCTACTGAATGTGTGTATGTGTGTGTTTGATTTGTTGGATATTTCTGCTTCTGTGCGTCAGCACTTTCAAACATGTGAGCAATCATAATAAAATACAGAGTCTAAGTGTATGTCTGGCATGGGATGAATTAAATGGACAGTGCTGGTTCTGCATTTCTAGAGATGTCAAGATGATTGGATGGACAGATGGGAAGGAGAATAAAGAGAGAAAGAGAGCAAGTGACGTCCTACCTGCAGGAGAGAGAAGTTGCTCAAACTCAACCGGAAGAGATGATTCCTACACAGAGAGAGAGTGCTTTAGGTTTGATAGGCTCAGCTGGGCTTGTACTTCTGTCTCTGTCTGTGTCTGTGTCTGTGTGTGTGTGTGTGTGTGTGTGTGTGTGTGTGCGTTTGTGTGTTACCTGGCTCCCACTATCAGCTGGTTCCTGGTGAGGTCGAGTGCGAGCGGTGAGTAGTCATTCACTCCAGGCAGAGAGAAAGAGGACAGCCACGGGCTCAAAGCTACGGCAGAAAAGAGCCACAGGTGACATTTAGACAGTTAGCTGTGAGCCAACATGTTTAATCTGCTGTTTAGCTGCTGGTTTCATTGTTTGTAATACTACAAACTGAGAAAAATCCCACAAGATACTCTTCATGTTGCTGAGCAACTTCACTGTTCTGTATGATTGGTCTCTGCACACATACAGCGTAAATGTTTCGTGAACCGTGTCAGGTTCACGAAACATTTACAACTGTCTAAGAGAGTTTGATTCATGCATTCATTATCTTGTTCATGATAAGACGCATTATGCACTGATGCAATTTACACACAAACAGGAACTTTTTTATATTTTTTTTAAAAGTCTCTTCTGCTCACGGCTGCACTGATTTGTTCAAAAATACAGTAAAAACAGCATAATTGTGAAATATTTTTACAATTTAAAAGAACTGTTTTCTATTTGAATATATATTTTTGAGTAATTTATTCCTGTGATCAAAGCTGAATTTTCAGCATCATTACTCCAGTCTCCTGTGTCACATGATCCTTCAGAAATCATTCTAATATACTGATTTGCTGCTTAATATTTTGACACACGATACATTTTTTCAGGATTTTGTGATGAACAGAAAGTTATAAAATTGCATTTTAATGAAACATAAATCTTTTCCAACATTGTGAATGCTTTTACGGTCACATTTGATCTATTTAATGCATTCAGGAAAAATCTTCCTGACCCCAAACTTTTGCACAGTAGTGTATGATTAGATTTTTAAAAACAATGGCAAGTTTCACAGCCCACCAACAACGTTAATGCATTCAGAGGCAGGAACAGCTGCTGGCAACCTGGTGAACTCCAGCCGTATGTGTGAGGATACTTAATATATGTTGTCCTGTTTAAGAGAAACAGCCACAGAGAAAGAGAAAGCAAGGGTTGGGAGTCCAACCCACACACGCTGGACCATTAATGAGGTGGGATACTCACGAAACCAGACGCCCAATCACAACATCAGCCACAACACAACTCTCATACAGAAAGACAGAGAGGAGGTGAAGGAATAGCCTGCAAATTCTTGTGAAACTTTAAATGCAACCTTTGCAAAACTAGTTTTTGGGGTGTGCTGCCAGTAACACACTACAACAAACTATTTCTTTTCAAAATAATGAACTGCATAAAATCATTTAGTGATGTGTATGTGTACTGCTAAACATCAGTGAAGACAAAGTCATTGGCTGCTGCTTGTTGGAGAAGAAGGAGAAGATGCAGTGGACCTAAAAGTTATTTCATCACTTAAAGGTGCTTAGAAGTTATTTTAGAAAAACACACGCGAAAATGTCCAAGACTACATAAACAGCTAAATAAATATCTGTCCATCTGAAGCAGACTGTGCTGATTTGCCAATCAGAACATTTAGTCAATTAGAAACACTCTGTTTGGCCAAAAGCTCATTTGAAGGAGAGCGTTTTGGTGAGGTCGGCACTTTCTGACTCTTTCTGATTGTCAAATTGCACGATATGGGCCTAGTGAAATCTTGCGTAAAAGCCAAGACAGACTGTGCAACATTGACTGTCTTTCATATCAGAATATCCCTCATGTCAGTCTAAACTAGAAGACTTTTTTCTTCTTTGGAACATAATAGCAGTTTCTGTTTCAGTTCTCATTTTGACTTCCATTGTATTTTGTGTCCACATTACATTTCGCAGAAATGAGGAATACAACAGGTAATTCCGTACAAAGAAAGTCAATGGGAACCAATTACTAACATTCTTCAAAATATCTTCTATTATATTGGTAAACCAAACCGTTTCCGTTCCTATTGTTTGGCTATACAATAGAAGTAAATAGGATTCAAAATTGGTTACCAACACTGGAACATGAAGGTGAGTAAATGATGACATATTTTTATTTTTTGGTGACTTCACCTTCAGTCAGTGTTTGTGTCAGTTGTTCAATCGTAATCTTTTATGATTTCCAAAACTTTGTCTAAGATGGCAAAATCGTGGAGAAAATCATACTGTGTGAACCAGGCTTAAGTTAAGCGGAAGAAAGCAGAACAAATTAAATTGCTTATAGCACCTTTAAAATGTGTGATTTAAATGTCTGAAAATGTTTTAGTGGCAAAAAGAAAACAGTGACTAATGATGAAATGATCAGACATTTCAGGAACAGTTCGGCTGAAGAGAAGAAACACCCCATTTAGTTCTCCAAACAGTGCTGAAGCAAGTGCTGCTGTAAATCAGGGTCGTTATCACCCTAAAACAGACGACTACACCCTCAATAAATTCTCCTGAATCTCTCTCGATGGGCAAAATCACTCTCTCAATGTCTTTAGTGTACAGCAGTTCTGACAGACTTTAGACTATTACAATCCATCAAAATATGCTTCAAAGATAATGGATTCTGGCACAAAGAACATAAAGGAGGATCTTCACCCGCCAACAGAAAACTATGGGTTAGTCTGGAATGTCAGCTTCTGCTACTACTGCAACTCACTAACAATTCTATAATAGAGGACAATATAACACTTACAGTGTAGCCTCGCATATATTCTAACAGAGCAGACTGTGTCAATTAGTGTGCGATATTAGAAACTGCAGGGCGTGAGCACATACTCCTTAGTCTGGAATGTCAGCTTCTGCTACTACTGCAACTCACTAACACTTCTATAATAGAGGACAATATAACACTTACAGTGTAGCCTCGCATATATTCTAACAGAGCAGACTGTGTCAATTAGTGTGCGATATTAGAAACTGCAGGGCGTGAGCACATACTCCTGATTGTACACACAGCTGTGTTAACCTTTAACATCTGGCCAGCATATGATTAAAACTGTTAAACACAGACAGGCACCAATGAAAGGCCGCTGGCAATTAACTAGTCTTAGGCTACGTTTGCACGACACTGATGTAGTCAAAAACAGAAAATGTATTCCCTTGCATTTTTAAAAAGTTTCACGAATACAGGACAACGTTTTCAAAACGATTAGCGTTTACACATATCCGCGAAAACGGCCAAAAACGCTGTATTACGTATGCCAGGCCAGTAGTTGGCGCTGTTACCTTGTTAGTAAACAGTACCTGTAGGGAAGTCACGATTATATGTTGTATATGATGCGTCTCCGCTGTTAATTGTAATATTGGTGAAGTAAATCCACACTTTGCTGAAGAAGCGTTAGCAAACTCTTAAGCAGCAACAACAGTACCATATACTCCGCCATTGTTGTCTATGTTTGTTCGCGCTTGCCTTTAAAATCGACACGTACTGCACAAGTCTACATACCTAACACATACTACGCACGAGTATGACATCACTGTTTTCACGGTTTCACGTCATCACGTTTTCACCGTTTTACACAGAAACGACAACGGTGGCGTTTTCAAAAACCTGCACTTTGAAACCCGTTTTTTAAAATTTGCATTTTCAGTCCCCAAAACGCCGTTGTCGTGTAAACGAACAGGCAAAACGCATAAAAAGTTTCCCGTTTTTGGCTGAAAACGCTGTCGTGTAAACGGCCCCTCAGATGAAAACATACCCTGGACCGGCAACAGGCCATTAATGGACGGCCTGATGCATACTGCACATAAAAGTGGCAAAAGTTTCCTCAAAACAGACAGCTGTAATCTGAATGATTGGCTTTAGGCAATTTCAGGTGTTAAAGTGCAGCAAATGGAGTTGGTTTGTTGTTTTACATGTCAGCAAAGTCCCAGTAAAGCAATTTGGTTCACTTGGTGGCCAACTTTCCATGGTTTGTCAAGGTTATGTTTCAATAATGTGTCAAAGAAACAATAAAATCTGACAAAAATAGTGTAATTAACTTCTTTGGCCCAAATCAAGCTGCACTACTGTTTAAAAGTCTGTAAGATTTTTTAAAATATTTTTGAAAGAAGTGTCAAGGCTGTATTTATTTGATTAAAAATATAATAAAAAAAACAGTAATGTTGTGAAATATTATTACAATTCTAAATAGCTGCTTTCTATTTTAATATATTATAATGTGTAATTTATTCCTGTGAGGTAAAGCTGAATTTTCAGCATCATTTTTTAAATTTATTTACTGCTCTAGAAATATTTCTATTTATTATCAATGTTGAAAACAGTTGTGCTGCTTCACATTTTTGTGAAAACGCTAATATGTTTTTTTCATGATTTCCTGATGAACAGAAAGTTCAACAATACAGCATTTATTTAAAATGGAAATCTTCTGCAACATTATAAATATCTGTACTGCCACTTTTGATTCATTTAATGCACCCCTGCTGAATAAGTATGGTCTAGCTAATGCACATTTAATAATAAAACGCAAGTGATGTCTTTTTCAAAAAGGCTCTTGTTACTGAAAGTTACAGCCTTCATAATGAGCAATGTGATTTCTCCCATTCATTTTACTGTTATTATCCCGTCTCAGTTTCAGTTAGATGGTCTCTTCTGATCTAGCTGTAATGTGGACGTTTGGCTATGTGAGACTCACAAGCAGTTTCTACCAGCTCGACCAATATTACTGAGATGTTCAGGGAAAAAAATTATTCAGAGGCTTAACGTTTTAACCTTTGGCTTCAAATGCGATGATGGAAAGGGCAGGAGAGAACGCAGTATTTTACACCCACCTGTGTAGGAGGTAACGGGGTGCATTTTTCTCCGACACTCTTCAGGCAGAGAGGGCACAGACTCAGGGTCAGAGGTCGCTGGGAGTGATGGCGTCTGTGACGTGACAAGAGGCAGAGAGAGGAGGAGGAAGATGACAAGTCCAGCGAAGGACAGCGGTCCGACCCGGAACGGCAATGCTGTCATGATTACTGCAACAACCACTCCTGTTCTCAGGAACGATGACAGAGCCCTGAGAAGAAAGAGCAACATTCGGGTTTGGGAAGTGAAAGCTTCATTTGTTTTAGGGAAATTGATTTTAATGCTAACTTTTAAACCTTTAAAGACAGACCTGTTGTGAGCTACGAGGTTGTTAACAGATGGTTTATACTTTTGCTGAAGCCATCAGTCCACATTATTTCAACTTATTTTTTAAGTAATCAAGTTTGACAGCTGAAGTTGTGGTGAAAACTACATTACCCATGATTCTGCTGTACAGAAAAATTCACCAATCAGAGAGTTGCAGAGACTTAATCGCACAAAAGATCTTGCAGGGAATGCCACAAATGACATAATCGAGTCGGTCTCCCTACACTCTCAAAATACTTCAATTTTACATTTCACCATCAATCTTAATTTGATTATGTCATTCAAAATGCTCCATGGGATTGTAGTTCTTTCCATTAAAGCCATCAAGTTTTGTCTTTTTGGTTTTTCGCTTCAAATAAAAGTTTGTAATGTTGTGTTTCACCTCATAGATGGTTGGCTTAATTCATGGCTTTTAACGGTTTAAAAAAAGACTTTTTAAAAATCCCTATGGGAAAAATGTATGAAAAAAAAAAATTCCCGGATCACTGAAAAAGTGAGTGGCCATTAATGCACTCTTTTTAATGCAAGCTTAACTATACCATGTTATTTAATAAATAAAGACTTGCAAAATGGAATTTCTGAAAGCTTCAGTCCGTTATTGTAATTCCATGGAAAACCAATATAAATCTTCAAAATTTCTAGTAAAACAGGTTTTGAATTGTAAATGATGAAAGTATACAAATCAACAAAATAAACCAAAAACTGGAAGAACAGAAAGAAAACAGATGGACAACCAGACAGCAAGTGAGTTAGACGGACAGATAAAACAGACAGAACGCAGAGAGACGGCTTCATCTTCTCCTGAAGGGTTAAGATGGTGTAAGTCTTGCTCTTTCTAATCTAATTAACCTCCATCTCTCATCAGAGTAAACGACTGGACCTCTTCCAAGACCCACAGCGGTTCAACATAATGTTATTCTAAAACATAACATTGATTTTGCTGTAATTGTCAGCCTGTGGACGATGAGCCAGCAGATCATTAAAAGTTTAATTACAAGTTGAAGAAGGGATTTTGATATATTTTCAGCCTGTCACGGGAATCAATGGGTCTCTGTAATGACCTCCCTAAAGCTTAAAACGCTTCACCCAGTTCATTTTCCATTAGGTGTTTGACAGCGCTTGAGGCGCAGGGAAAACCAACGTGTAAACACACATCTGAGATCTTACATAAGCTCAGAATATATACTGTATATACACACAGCTTCACTTCAATACAAACCTCCCTGTTAGTCCTCGAGTAAACACAAACACACATGCACAAACACATGCTCAATCACACTTAAACCTACTTCCTGACACGTCATAGAGAAACCACTGCAGCATCTGTCTTGGTTTTACGCAAACACAAACACGCCAAACACTGGCCACTCTGTAGAGAGGTGGTCTGATGTCCTGTATCTGTAACTAGGTAGGGATGCACCGAATGTTTGGCAACCGAAATTATTCGGCCGAAAATAGCAAAAAGATATCTTTCGGTGTTTGGCTGAATAAGCTAAAAGGCCGAATAATATGTACCAAAAAATGACTAACGCGATCAAATAGAGCACGCACTAATTGTTACTCGTCAGTTGCTCAGTAACATTTTTGTGAATTTTTTTAAAGGCATGTGACAATGTGATGCGTGCGACAAACATCTTCCCAAATTCGTAATTTATAAATCTGCATGCTGTTGTCAAGAAAAAGAAGCACTGACTGAGATCTTCCTGCGGGTTTCTGCCAAAATAAACGCTGAGAAAAAGCAACAACTCCATCAACATTCATAAATGTTAGTTTTGTAATTTTACTGTTGTTCTGTAAAATAAAATAAAAAAGTAAGACGATAATAATGATAATAATAATTACCCTACAACAGCTCTATTAATACATTTATTATAACATTCACACAGCGTTCAAACTGGGATCTGTAATATATTCTAATGTTTTAAAAGAATTCTCTTCAGCTCAGCAAGGCTGCCTTTATTTGTACAGTAAAAAATACATGCCTGATTCAAGTCTCAAAAATATTATTTTACTAACTTATTAATTTTAAGTTAAATTGTGCTTTGTTGGTATAATGTCTGCTAGAATGTTAAAAAAATGTTCAGTGTTAAGTAAATATTTTTCAATTGTAATTGATGTTTTATTAGAAAAGCAGGACAAAAAAGTAAAAGGCACATTTTGGCTATTTAATATATACAATGGTGAAAAGAATGGCAAAATAGGCCTACATGGGGGGAAAAATGCGGAAAACCGTGTTCGGTATTCGGCCTTCGGCCCAGTGTTTCATTTTGGTCGGCTTTGGCCAAGAATTTTCATTTCGGTGCATCCCTATAACTAGGCACACCTTTTTCACATTTTTGTACTGATTCAAATGGAAATACTCATATACTTTAATAAGTCAAGTCAGTCCACTCAGGTCAACTTAGAAACACCCCCAAACAGCTATTTTTCATTTAGAAAAACATTTAAAAAATGTAAAAAGGAAAGCCTAACAACTCCAAAACAATGTCAAGATCATAAATAACAGCTGATGCCCCTATCAAAATAACTATTGGCCTTTTGGCATTTCTCCATATTGTCGCCATATTGAATGTTACATTTTTCACATTCATTTTTCAACAAGTGATCCTTGCGTGTGTGCAAATAATTTTCAGGAATTGAAATTAAGTTGAATTTAAAATACATTTTAAATGAAGTTGCCTTGGAAACTACCTGAAATAAGTTTAAGTACTATGATTACTAAAACTGAAATAAAAAGAAAAGTATAAAAATTATAAAAGCACATAAAAAAAATCACCTAACCCCAAACTAAAATTAAAATGAAAACTGAACATGTAAAAATAAAAGCTTATTCAAAATATTATAAAAAATTATCATCGCAAATAAATTATATTAAAATAACACTGAGCTGAAAGCTTCATTTCATTTTTTTCATTTAAAAATTCAAACAGCTTTTATTCAAAATTATTATTTTATAAAAAAAAAAAAAATGATACTCTGTCCAAACAACATATTAATACCTAAACATTCAAAATAATTTTTTTCAGCTGAAAGTTTCATTTTAGCAGAAACAAAAATGTTTACATTTGATTTTACATGGTATTTAATAAACTGATGTGTGAGCTGACTTTTTCAGAGTTAAAACACTTTTTCATATACCAGTTGAATATGCAGAAAACAGCTATAACTATAAGTTGATTTAACCCCAAAACAATATAAACAATATAAACTTCCCATCCTAAATGGCAACACTGGCTCATTGTGGGCGGGGCTATCTGTGTCTCACCAATAGCAGACCCTTTTGAAAACTGTACTTATTTTTACGGTTCCACTTAATGACACTACTATCGGAGCTGAAATTGCACACTTCAGTTTCACACAACATTTATACAATACTCTCAAAATCCAGTTAATAAGGAAAAACAGTCACAGCAAGGGGAGGGGGTTGTGTAGAATTGTATGAATGGTGTGTATTTGAATTCTTTGGAAATGCATCGAGTTTTCAGTGGAATTCTCTGGCAGCGGGCGCCGCATGCGTACTGTTGCTCTTCTTCTTGGCTCCGGGAGCGTGATGCTGTGCGGCAGACACTTCATCGCCGACCATGTCTAATGCACCTCAATAGCAAAAGACCCTCAATCCCCCAAATCCCCCTTAATACCCTCAGCACTCCCACATTCAGTCTATTCATGCCCACCTTCTCAGACTCATCAGAGGCCATGGAGATGGAGGGATGACGGAGAGAGAGATGGAGAACCATGAAAGCCAATGATGGCAGTGACAAATGCACCGGAGGGGAGGCCAGGGTCAGACAATGAGCAGACTAGGTGGGCCACTGACGGCCCGTCTGGGACGATTCCTTTTGGGTTAATAGAGGAGATATGAAAGAACGGGATGAATAAATAAGGTCAAAGATGGTTGACAGGCACAAATGCGCTCAATAACACACAGATATCCTCGAGGTCAGTACAGGTTAATAATGGGCTGACAGCTCTTCTAACTAGATTAGACTACGAGTGAACAATTCAAACAATGTGTGCTAAAGTTACTCAAGATTTCCAAGGATGTTTATGGGTAATTCACAAGGCAACTTCAAATTTTCAGACTGTGCTGTTTCTACACAATATTGCGACATTGCTCGAGGTCACGCTTGGTTTAGAGGCAGTTTGTTTCTTGCACTTGCAAAGTAGCACAAAATCCACCAAAACAATCAGTGATTTACGAGAGCATGAGATTATCAACTAATGTTATTATATAAGAGAGACTTTTCAAAGTGTAAATATATCCCAGTCATAACATAATGCTTGATTATGAGATTATCAGAATTAAACAGTCTCCCCTTTTGTTGTAACAATATTTAAAAAAAATAATAAATGTGGTTTCACTTCTACTCAGGTTTCTGTCTGTCTGATCTAGTCAGATTTTTTTAAAGAGATTAATAAGGATGTATTAAAATAGGTCAAAAGTGACAGTAAAGACATTTAAAAATCTTCCAAAAGATTTCTATTTCTAATAAATTCTAGTGAACTTTTCATCTACCTTTCACTATTCATCAAAAAAAAAAAAATCCAGATTTCCAAAAAATATGAAACAGCACTACTGTTTTCAACATTAATAATAAAAAATGTTTCATGTTTAGCAAATCAGCATATTAAAATGACTTCTGAAGGATCATGTGACACTGAAGACTGGAGTAATGATGATGAAAATTCAGCTTTGCATCCCAAAAATAAATTACAATTTAATATATATTCAAATAGAAAACAGTTGTTTTAAATTGTAATAATATTTCACAATATTTTTAGATTTTACTGTATATTTGGTGAGCACAAATCAATAAAACATTAAAAATCTTTAAAACATTACAAATCTAAACAAACTTCACATATAGCTTTCTATTACATTATATTCAGCAGTCCAAAAAATGTATTGAACAATTTCAAATCTCTTTCTTTTCATTTACTGAAATTCAGATTCTCTCTCATATAATAAAACTTATCCTCTCCCACTCTTAAGGTCCTTGCATACTGAGTCCGACATTTTCGTATGCATTTTTCAGTTTTTTTTTCATATTCGTCATCCTTTCCTATCAAAATGCTTGCTATGGATGCGAAAACGCAGAAAATCGAACCTGGTCCAAATTTTTTTATGACGGACGAAAGTTTCGGAGGCAGTGTGTAAACGTGATTGACAACGTGAGGTCGTATTTATTTTTCAATGTGCGAAAATTTCTGACAAAAAATTCGGACTCAGTGTGCAGAGACCTTTACAGAGGCTTTCCACCTCAATTTCTCTCCTCTCACTTCAGTTCTCGTGTAGGTTCTGCACCAAAATATCTCTTTAATACCTGATGAGAGACCAAAATGACTGAACCACTTTCTCTCTCACACCAAAGCTCAGTAAAGCAGAAAGTGAAGCCCTGCGCTGTGTCTGTGTAAAGGTTGTGACTCTGAGGGCAGGAGGTGTTTGGCGTCCTGCAGCTCTCTGCAGTAACACGCTGTCGTCTCGTCAGTGCAGTCTAATCCAGACGGAGAGATTTAAAGGCCTTTATGTGGAATTACAAACTGCACTGGCACTTCCTGCCCTGGACGCCCATGGTTCCCTCTAAAGCAGTGTCGCAAGACAGGGTTCAAAGTGCATGCTGTGAGCCCAAAATGATAGCTAAGGTGTTTGTGTGTGCAGAGGCAGACAGTAGTGAAGTATTTTTACTCTGCTGTAAAAGTACTTTTCAAGTGTCAGTACTTTATCAGAGTGTTTTTTCTTTAGAAAACTTTACTTCACATCATTCCAAAGCATAATATTGCACTTTTTACTGCACTACGTTTCATATGAAATATAATTTAATAGTTAATTACATTAGAAATCTATTACTTTCTTTCTTTTACTCAAGTAAAAGTAATTGAAAGATTTACTTGAGTACAAGAAAGTAAATTTTTAATGTTCTTAAGTATGAAAGGTAAAACAAACAACTTTTATTTATGAAATGTAGTGCAGTAAAAAGTAAGACATTATGCTTTGGAATGTAGTGAAGTAAAAGTTTTCCCAAGAAAAATACTTCACTACTGTCCACCTCTGTGTGTGTGTGTGTGTGTGAGTGTGTGTGTGCGTGTTTATGTGGTTTATGAGGACACACATTTGTATAATAACATGGGTATGATATAGGTATTACAACGAGAAGGTGATTTATGAGGACATTTTCAGTGTCCCCGTAATTCAAAAGGCTTATAAATAATTCAGAATGAGTTTTTTTGAAAATCTAAAAATGCAGAAAGTTTCCTGTAAGGGGTAGGTTTAGGGGTAGGGTTGGTGTAGGGCAATAGAATATACGGTTTGTACAGTATAAAAACCATTACGCCTATGGAGAGTCCCCATAAACCATAAAAACAAACCTGTGTGTGTGTATGTGTGTGTGTGTGTGTATGTGTGTGTGTGAAAGAGCCAAATATTTTTAAAGCAAAGTTATGATCGATACAATTTCAAATCTACTGACACCATGTTGTTAATTACCATAGAAAATAATCATGATTTCTCTCAATTTGTGTATAGGAACAAAAACTGAACAAAATTTTTTTTAAATACAGATTGTTTCAAAAGTATAGCAACAAGACTAACTGTTTGTGCAACCAACCAATAGCATGCATAAAAATTTGTCACATTTGCCATTATGTTTGGTGCTAAATTATTTCCTAACTTTAATCTCCTGTCATCACCATATAACAATCAATAAGCTTTTTTACGCAGTTTTACACAAATATGCTGAAAGATCGTACAGTAAAAAGGCAGAAAAGACAAATACAGTAATATTGCAAAATATTATTTCAATTTTCTGTTAAATTATAATAAGATGCCATTTTTTCAGCATCATTACTCCAGTCTTCAGAGTCACATGATCTTCAGAAATCATTCTAATATGCTGATTTGCTGCTCAAGAAACATTTCTGATTATTACCAATGTCGAAAACAGTGCTGCTTCACATTTTGGTGGAAACTGTGATATGTACGTATATAATATATCAAATATTTTTTTTCAGGATACATTGATGAATAGAAAATTCAAAAGAACAGCATTTATTAGAAACACAAATCTTTTGTTACATTATAAACATATTTATCATCACTTTTGTTCAATTTAATGCATGCTAAATAAAAGTATTAATTTCTTTCAAAAAATCACAAACATTTGAACAGCAGAATAACTGTCCACAAAGAACTGTTTAAACGAATCAAACTCTGTAATGTATAATAACTAGATGTTCATCTGCCTAGAAAAGTACTCTTAGGGTGCTTTCACACCTGTAGATCGATTGCTTTGTTCCGAAACAGGGATTACAATTATTACAATGTTGCTTTTTATTCTTGGTGCGGTTCGCTTTCACACGACAAAGTTTCAAAACGGACCAAATTTGTTAATACAAGTCACGCGCGAGTAAACTGTTCTCTCATTGGTCAAAGTTCCATGGTTTATTTTCCGGGATTCCACTTCCGTCAGGATGGAACGATAACAGCTTCGCGGGCTTATTGTTGGTTTTTTTTTTGGGTAGCTGTCGTTATAATAACTTATAATTTTGAGCAGGAGTCCAGGATTGATTGGGAAAATCGGTTTATTTTCCGGGATTCCGCTTCCGTCAGGATGGAACGATAACAGCTTCGCGGGCTTATTGTTGGGTTTTTTTGGGTAGCTGTCGTTATAATAATTTATCATTTTGAGCAGGAGTCCAGGATTGATTGGGAAAACATTTTTAAAATGCACCTACAAAGAAGAGCAATAAGACGGCATTATAAAATGAAAAAGTTAGCTTTTTTATTTTGAATGGCGAAGACGAGCTCACCCACAGACATTCACAGGTTCATTTTGAAGTATTAGCAAAACAACAAAGCTACTGCTTTTCACGGAGCTTACGTAATTACCCATTATACACTGTGATATAGCCTGGTTCGTTGGTCTGTTAGATCGGATTGCTTTCTCACTACAACCGAATCGCTCCAGAGTCCGTTTTCAATCGAGCCGAGACCACCTCGTTCAGGCAATCTCGGAACGATTGTTTTGGCGCGGATCCGGGTGCGATTGCCGTGTTCACATATGCCTAAACAAACCGAGCTAAGGGGGGAAACGAGCCAGGTTCTGAAACAACGGGCCAGATGTGAAAGCACCCTAACTGTTACAAACCGAACTTTATAGCAAACCAACACATACAGTATTTTTAAATGGAATAAGCTCTTTAAAGGAAAAAACAAGTTTTCACATTTCTGTGCCTTGCCTTCCACTGTACATGATGTAAAATAAACACAACATTCGTTTCTACATACTTAGGGACGAAAGAAAGACAAGAGAAGTGATAATGAGCAGCTGGGATTGCAGGTTGCGTTTCAAGATGAACTCAGGAAAGTCCAGACAGCTGGAGCCATCAGTTTATTCCAGATGTTACAGAAGAACCGAGCTGGTCACATTACCTTTCTAGTTATTAAGCTAGTTAAAGTCTATGTGAAATCAAATGCACCCTATTTAATACACATTCCTGCACTGTGAGTGATTCATTGGTACACATTATTTCAAAGAAAAAATATTTATCTTCATTAAATGTAACAACTTCTGCCCCTACTTTGGGTAACTTTAATTTAAAGTCAAAATTGAACTCTCCTTCATATACCCTAAAACACAACACAATGCAATGCATGATTCAGAAAATACAGAAACTTACTTCTTATTAACAGTACATTTGGCCCCTATTTTTGGGACTTTTCTCCAAGAGACTTTCTAACGCACATTTCGAGTCTTATTGTGAATATTAAATCAAATCATCTTTTTTGCTTTCAAACTCTTTCATTAAAAAAAGAATCACTAAAAGCTTAAGCTACCAGACAATATTAAGCAAGAGACAAATAGCTGTTTTTAGGGACTGTTTTAGCAAATATCACAAGGTCTGAGCACAGTTATAGAAAATAATATTGTGGGGAAAAAACTTCTCTGTATCATATATCATCTGAAAAGCCTCAAAACGTGCTTTTTTAAAAGCATTGCAAGACCCTGTTGTAAATCGTAATGTAAATCATCATATTTCATTTGCAGAGTGCATGCAATTGAAGTTAATTAGCCTAACATCGCCCAACAATGAACATTACTTTTACAGCATTTACAAAATTGGTTACTGTTAATTGTTTTTCTAACAATAAATGTTGTATATGTTTACATTAGTCAATGAATCAATATGAAGTGATAAATTTATAAATTATATTTATAAACCATAAAGAATCATAAGGATCATAAATGCTGTAAAAGTAAAATTACTACAAACTACTAAAGTGTGTGTGTGTATAAATATATATATCTCACACCATTAAGAAGTTTTTTTTTTACTTATCACTAATACACTGCTTTCATTTGATTAAAAATACAGGAAAAAAATTAATACTTATTTAGGATTGTTTTCGCAAATTGCATGAGGTGCTCGCACAGTTACAGCCAATAATATTGTGGGAGTAAATGTGTGTATGATTTATCATCTGAAGAGCCTCAAAACGGTCTGTTTTAAAATGACTGTAAGACCATGTTGTTTGTTGCCATGTTGTTCTTCTAATCAATGCATCTACAGCCTCATTCCTGAAATGCAAGCACAATTTTCTGTATGAATCATCTGTAAAACCATCCTTACATAAATAGTCACATTCCATTCAGTGCAACAATTTCCAAAGAATGCTTTACGGATGATTTACAGAGAAATTCGTTCTGTGTGCATTTCATGAGTGAAGTCCGTAGTCTGTGATTGCACACGTCAAACATGACAGAAAACAAGATGTGCACAGGATGAAGACCTTCTGTCTTGTAGATGCACATCATTTGCAGAGTGCATGTAATTTAAGCTAATTCTCGCAGCTAGATTCACTCACAAAAATACCAGATAAACTTCTCAACAAAAAGTTGCCCACAGAGAACAAGTTTTTGCCCATGAGACCCCGGCCACCCTCAATCCCCAACATTTCTCTAAACGCTAAAAGGGGTCACACAACGGAAACCTTTATCCCTTAAAAGAGACCCTGAATGAACTGTATTCCCATTCACGCAGCTGGAGGTCCGTGCACTACCCTAGTTAGGGCACTAAGACGGGCCAGCAGCCTCTGCCGCTGAGAGCCAACGCCAACCTGAGCGTCCTGAGATAGATGTACGGTGAGACTCAGCCAATAAATGAGCAGTTCCACGGATATTTGTTATATCTCTGAAAGTGTTTGCCTTTTCAGATGCGTCCTTGTTTGCTATTTTCCCCCCCTAAACCTTCCACTCCTTCACTGTCTCTGCGTGAAAGCCTTCTCTGTGCGACCGGCCAACTATCTGTCAAAGCAGGGGCTCTTTAGCACGTGAATGAAGTCCGTTGAGCTTTACGGGCGCTCTGAGCGAGCACGTGGTCATCCGCCAAAGCTGAGCACTTTCACTCAGCCCTGACCACGGACCCGACGCCAGGCTGAATCTTAAACAGCACGGCAACAAGACCGGCCTTTTATTGTGTCCATCCTCACGCCATTCACGTTTCACTCATTCTCTCATTCTCCCTTTCTCTGTCCATCTCTCTTTCTCTTTGTGTCACTGACAACGTCAGGATTGTGACAGACGCATCTGTCTTAGCAGAGTATTAATAATTTAATATATTCAAGCAGATATAAAAAAGATATAAAATAATGTTTAAATTAACGTTATATGAGCTTGATACAAAACACACAGCTCACAGCTGTAAATTTGCATATTTGTTTATGAATCGTTGCACATCGACGGCTGGCCCTGAATAATGGACAGCATGCACTTAGACTCAAAGTTGCAGATGCATGAATTTTCATTAGCGTGGTTGTTTAGGTTTTCTGTTAGCAATTAATGCTGTTATGAAATGCATCCAACAGCCACCCTATTTATATTTATAGCATTTCATAGACTTTTCGAAAAACAAAAAATAAGTTTCTTTCAGACTTTCTTTTTCTGTAAAAACTTTCTACATTAATTAATGTTAGTTAATGCAATAGTGGGCTTTATCCAGCAATGAACATTACTTTTACAGCATTTAATGAACAAGGTTCATTTCTACATATACTAGCATTTCACTTTTTAACAATACATTTTATATAGTTTATAGTGCTGTCAAATTATTAATCGCAATTAATCGCATCCAAAATAAAAGTTTTTGTTTACATAATATATGTGTGTGTGTGTTGTGTATATTTATTATGTATATATAAATACAAACACATGCATGTACATATTTAAGAAAAATATGTTGTTTATATATGAAATATATTTATATATATAATATAAAATATAAGAATATAAATATATAAATGTATATACACATGTAAATATTTTCAAAATATATACTGTATGTGTGTGTAATATACATAATAAATATACACAGTACACATACATATATTACGTAAACAAATTGTTTTATTTTGGATGCGATTAATCGCGATTAATCGTTTGACAGCACTAATAGTTTAACATTAAAATAATTAATAAATTAATAAACAATAAAGAATCATTTATAAATGATCATTAACCAAAAATGTATAAATGCTGCAAAATTAATTATATATTTTTTATAAATTTAAATTCATATAAAGAAACTATACCATTCAAAAGTGCTAATTTTTTTAAAAGAAGTTTCTTATGCTCACCAAACCTGCATTTATTTGATTAAAAATACAATAAAAACGGTAATATTGTGAAATATTATTACAATTTAAAATAAATGTTTTCTATTTGAATATATTGTAAAATGTAATTTATTGCTGTGATCAAAGCTGAATTTTCAGCATCATTACTCCAGTCTTCAGTGTCACATGATCCTTCAGAAATCATTCTAATATGCTGATTTGCTGCTCAAGAAACATTTTTGATTATTAATGCTGTGCTGCTTCATATTTTTGTGGAAACTGTGATACATTTTATTTTTCAAGATTTTTTGATAAATGCAAAGTTGAAAATAATAGCATTTATTTGAAATAAAAACCTTTTGTATCATTATAATTGTCTTTACTGTCACTTTTGATCTATGTAATTTAATTCTTAAAAAAAAAAAAACTGACTCCAAACGTTTATATATATTAGGTCTTAGCAATCCACATTCTATAGTATACACACTAGATTAAAATGTTGTTTCTCCATATCTGCAGTGCAAATTACTGTCAAGACAAACAAAATGAACATGAATATGATTCAATTAAAAATAAAATTGAATTAAAATGAGAGTTGGGAGAGAAACAGAATAGGGACACAAAGATAAAACAAAACAAAACGAACTGTCCTGACAACAAAGACTAATTTGATTGTATCGAAATGAAAAAAGAATTACCCCAACAAAAACAACTAATCTAAAATCAGTTATGAGAAATATAAAGAACAAACAGCCAGAAATGACAAGATTAACTCCAATGACAACGAAAACACATTAACTAAACTGAGAGACAGACAGACACAAAAACAATCAAAATGCTGCAACACTATGGACAATATGGCTAAATTCTTGCATAGTAGCTCCGTCTATTCAGACAAACACTTGAAGTGGTCAGTCACACACACATACACACACACACACACACAGAGGCCAGCGCCACAGGCTGAGAGAACAAAGAAAATTGGACACACAATGGGGGAGGTCTGGAGATGACAGCCAAACTGTTTATCAGCATACCTCAACAAAGACACGGAGAGAGGGAGGGGACAGAGAGAGAGAGAGGGAAGACGGGATGGAGCGCGGAGAGAGAGGGCAAAATTGGAAAAGATACGGGATGGACACGAGGGGAGGGAAGACATGTGGGCAAAATTGCTCTCAGGACAAAAAGAAGAAAGGAAAGCACAGTGCAACAAGATGAAAAGACTCACAGGAAGTGGATAGTTTTGTCCACGGATGGACAGATGAGGACAGAAAGAGTGCACTCACCAGGAGGAAGGTGTCAGCAAGGGCTCATTCCAGAGGAGCGCATCCGATAGACTTCAGATCTGTTTAATGCAATCCTAACAGACAGACAGAGAGAGAGAGAGAAATCACTTTAGTCAGCCTCTCGCGGACGGGCTGCGTCCTGAGGAAAGGGGGAGATGAAGGGGCTTCAGTAATGTGTGCAGTGAAGCATTCAGCCCTGTGAAAAACAAACTGTTAACTTTCTCAATGGAGGGAGGCTGCTGGGGGCACGACGGCGGTGTGTGTGTGTGTGTGTGTGTGTGTGTGTGTGTGGCATGTGAGACGAGTTCACGCGGGTAACGAAAGGGTTAAAATTCCTCTAATTGTTCCCAAACTGAGGCTGGTGCACCTCAGATGCACAGCAGCTCCAGTATTTCAACACTGATGCTATGCTTAAAAATGTCTGATGAAAAATAAGAAAACAAGTATCTTCTGTGCTGTAACACTGTTGTATCTTTTCACTTCTCTACGCTTTTTCTTCATAAATCCACTAAAAATCACCAAAAACGTCACACAGGTGTCCTAGCAGAGTAACCACAGATGGCATTCATAGATCCAAAAGTTCACTCACATTTCACAAGTGTAATTTTTGTCTTAATTAACTTTAATCCTAATTAATATTGTAATATATACCATTCAAAAATTCATATGTTAAAATGTAATTTATTCCTGTGATGCAAAGCTGAATTTTCATCAGTCTTCACATGATGCTTCAGAAATCATTCTAATATGCTGATTTGCTGCTCAAGAAACATTTCTGATTATTATCAATGTTCAAAAGAGTTGATTTATATTTTTGTAGAAACTCTGATACGTTTTTTCAGGATTCTTTGATGACTAGAGTTCAAAAGAACAGAATTTATTTGAAGTAGAACCTTTTTGTAAAAAAAACTGTCACTTAGCATTATTTTAATGCATCCCTGCTAAATAAAAATAATTATTTAAACAAAAAAAAATCTTACTGACCTTAAACTTTTGAACAGTAGTCGTGTATATGCATTTCCTTTGAAAAGTAAAACATAAAGCACTGCTGTGGACATTTGAGAGATGATGCAAATGAACTATTAAATCAGTTACTGAAATTGACAGTTTGAATTGATTTTAGAAATAACTGCAGTGCCATTTTTGCTACTGGCAAAAGTTTAAACGAGTGAAATGAGTTTAACAACGCAGTCAAATAACCCGTCAGTCATCACAATATTCACAATCCTGCATTATTTTACATGGCCAGCAAATCACTGTGAATATTTAGTGAATATATACAGGTGCATCTCAATAAATTAGAATGTCGTGGAAAAGTTCAGTAATTTCAGTAATTCAACTCAAATTGTGAAACTCGTGTATTAAATAAATTCAATGCACACAGACTGAAGTAGTTTAAGTCTTTGGTTCTTTTAATTGTTATGATTTTGGCTCACATTTAACAAAAACCCACCAATTCACTATCTCAACAAATTAGAATATGGTGACATGCCAATCAGCTAATCAACTCAAAACACCTGGAAAGGTTTCCTGAGCCTTCAAAATGGTCTCTCAGTTTGGTTCACTAGGCTACACAATCATGGGGAAGACTGCTGATCTGACAGTTGTCCAGAAGACAATCATTGACACCCTTCACAAGGAGGGTAAGCCACAAACATTCATTGCCAAAGAAGCTGGCTGTTCACAGAGTGCTGTATCCAAGCATGTTAACAGAAAGTTGAGTGGAAGAAAAAGATGCACAACCAACCGAGAGAACCGCAGCCTTAGTTGAGATAGTGAATTGGTGGGTTTTTGTTAAATGTGAGCCAAAATCATCACAATTAAAAGAACCAAAGACTTAAATTACTTCAGTCTGTGTGCATTGAATTTATTTAATACACGAGTTTCACAATTTGAGTTGAATTAGTGAAATAAATGAACTTTTCCATGACATTCTAATTTATTGAGATGCACCTGTAATTTTCCAGCCTTAATATGTTATCTCCAATGTCTTTTTTTTTTTAATTTGACTATAAAAACACGTCTGTCAAGTACACAAATACAGTCCAATCAATGAGCTGTACTGTTGTGCAATTTAGTGTTGATTTGGTCAATAAAAAACTAAACACTAAACATGACATAAAACCTCAAAACAATATAACCAATTGAACATCCTTCACATTTCCGTTCATGTCAAATTACAGATGCATCTACCCTGACTAAGCTCCACTGCTTTATCACTTAAAACTTGACAATATGTCTGTGAAACGTTCTTCTTAATAAGTATACCTTTTTCTTTAAAATAAATGTCATTTGAGTTGATATTTTGTTATTTAATGCACTGACTTTCAGGCATTTTTAAGGGTCCAAATACTTTTTAGGGCCACTCGACATGAGACCTTTGCTTACTCATTAGCTGAGAACAGCACTTTGAGAAGCAGTGATCTAGTTTCTGTGGCAACAGCACCCCTCCCCCCAGGACATCCCATAATACAGCTGTAATTTTCCTTTCAATCAATTCAAATTTGACATTTCACAGTGAGAATAGGTGAAAAGAGATCAAGAAACATGTTCAATCCCCTCTGTCATTATTCCGGTTCCCTCCATTCTCCAGGCCCCCGTCGCACACAAAAACACAATACGCAACGGGGCGGTTGATTTCGAGTTCAACTTTTGTACGACTTTCTCTTGAGATCAATCAATTCACTCACTCATTCATCCATTCATTTGCGGCTCCATTCAACTGAGTCACTTAATTCAGCAGACTGAAATTAGTTATTCATTCATTTATTCTCTGAGGTGAATGAGGGAAAGGATGATATTTTATGCAAGAGTTGTGCAAGATTCACAACGTAACAAGGCTTTCTAAGAGTCAAAAGATCTCTCAACTACACCAGGGAAAATGTGGTCTGTTTAGTTGAGCTAAAAGCTTAAAATACATGGTACTATACAACCAAAACAAAGACGGCTTGATAGTGATACATTAATTGTTTAACACTACTTATTGTCCCATCTAGCTTTGTAAACACAGACAATGGGCATGCTGAAATTTTTTTGTTAGCAAGACCAGTTTTTTAACCAGCTTAACCAGCATGAACCTTCTGCTTTACTGACTTAACCAGCAAGTCGACTAGCTTGAACAGAAAGACCATGATTTTTGCTGTTGGACAGCATGGCATTGCTCGTCCACCAGATCAACCAGCCATAACCAGTACTAAACCGGTTCTAAACCAGAATGAACCAGGTCAAGATTAGCACTAACCAGCATAAACCATCCTTTTAAACCAGCAAAATTCACATTGGCTGACCGACTTAACCAGTAAAAGCCTTTACTGATTTAACTGTAATATTCTGACTATGCTGTTTTGCTGTGGGACAGCATGGTTTTGCTTGTCCTCTGGCTTGACCAGCACTAACCATCGATAACTAGCAACAAACCAGTACTACTTAACTCTAAATCACAATGAACCAGCTCAAGACTGGCACTAACCAGCATAAACCAACCACCCAAACTTCTAAGAAAGCAAAATCATATTAACTGACCAGTTTAACCAGAAAGTCAACCAGCTTGACTAGCACTAGCCAGCCACAACTAGCACCAAACCACTACTACTTAACTCTGATCCAGAATTAACCAGTTAGAGATTAGCACCAATCAGCATAAACCAACCACCAAACTTCTAAATAAGCAAAATCACATTAGCTGATCAGCTTAACCAGAAAGAACATTCTGCTTTGCTGATTTAACCAGAATACTCTGACTATGCTGTTTTGCTGTGGAACAGCATGGTTTTGTTTGTCCTCCATCTTGACCAGCACTAGTTCCAGATTAGAACTAACCTGCATAAACCAGCCACCAAGCCCCAAAAGCACATTAGCTGACCAGTTTACCCAGCAAGAACCCTCTCTTTTTACTGATTTAACCAGAAAATCAACCAGCTTTACCAGCACTAACTAGCCATTACTAACACCAAACTAGTATTACTTAACCCTTAACCAGAATGAACCAGCTCATTCTTAGTACTAACCAGCATAAACTAGCCACCAAGCACCAAAATGACCAGCTTAACTAGTAATAACCCTCTGACCAGCACTAACCAGCCATAACAAGCACCAAAATATTTCTACTCAACTCTAGCATAGAATGAACCACCTCCAGATTAGCTTTAACCAGCATAAACCAGTCACCAAAAAGCAAAACCACATGACCTGACCAGCTAAACCAGCGAGAACCTTTTGCTTTACTGATTTAGCCAGAACGTCAACCAGCTTGATGAAGAAGAACATACTGTTTTACTTTGAACAGAATGGCTTTGCTCATCCTCCAGCTTGACCAGCACTAACCAGCCATAACTAGTATCAAACCAGCAAAATCACAACAGCTTACCAACAAGAACCTGTTGCTTTTTTGCTATCAGCAAAGCATCTTAGCCATCCATGATGGTTTAACAGGTTCATGTTTTGCTGGTGAACAACATGGCTAGGCTGGTTAGCACCAGTTAGACAAGCATCAGACCAGTTCTAACCAGCACTAAATTAGCCTGAACTAGTGCCAAAACAATACTAACCAGCATCAACCATTTCCAAACCAAAACTAAGCAGCATAAATCAGCATGGAAATTTATGTTTCATATGAAAAAAATATGAAACAAACAAAAATACATGAATAGAATAGAATAGAATAGAATAGCCTGAGTTTGCATTGGAAACACCAATTTAATCACAAAGGAGAGGAATACTACAAAAACAAAAGAAAGTTGTAAAACAAAAGAGTTAGCCAGGTTCATGTTTTGCTGGTGAACAACATGGCTAGGCTGGTTAGCACCAGTTAGACAAGCATCAGACCAGTTCTAACCAGCACTAAATTAGCCTGAACTAGTGCCAAAACAATACTAACCAGCATCAACCATTTCCAAACCAAAACTAAGCAGCATAAATCAGCATGGAAATTTATGTTTCATATGAAAAAAATATAATATGAAACAAACAAAAATACATGAATAGAATAGAATAGAATAGCCTGAGTTTGCATTGGAAACACCAATTTAATCACAAAGGAGAGGAATACTACAAAAACAAAAGAAAGTAGTAAACCAAAAGAGTTCAGCGTCGAGGTAGTCTGGTGTTAATTAGTCTTGGCTCCGCCCCTCACGGGTGTGTTCCCTCTCGAGGGGTTCACTATGAACATGTCATGTCTGAACAGATGCCAGTACCATAAGTCATGCTGAAGCACTGGATGAAGAAACACAAAACAGATTTAGCCAACATGATCTCACTGTGAAATCCATGACTTATGTTGTAATCATCTCAATTCAGCACACATTTTTAGACACTTCATTCATTCCCACTTGCCATTTCTCTCACTGATTTGACTTAATTCTTCACAATCATTCTTTATAAACACAAGCAGTATGCTGGATATGTGCCATATTCTTCTCTACAGGCACTGAATGTGGGTGTTTATGAAAGAAAGCCGGATTGAAATAGATCGGGAAATGAGGTAAAACTTTTGGAAAGCTAACTCAAACTAAATAAAATAGTAAAATATAAAGTCTCAGTGTTTGAGCACGCAGTATTTTAGGGTCCAAGAGTACAGTGGTCTTTTGGTATGTATTTTGGGTTATTTTAACTCATTTTATGCGCACCTCACAGTGCTGTTGGTTCATTTCTGAGCTCCTGTGGTCAGTCTGATGGCTGCGATCACAAGATCAGCATCAGGAGACCAGTTGATTTAGTCCATCTTCTTTTTGAGGAGCTCATGATGAGCAAGGTGAAAAAAATAGATCTTTCACACAAACTCAAACTTGCATTGTGAGATGAAATGGAGAGCAAATTAAGACTTTAGCTGTTGAAGACTTTTTTGACTTTTGAAGTTTCCTGCAGATGTGTCTCCTGAAAAAAATACCCCAGTAATCTTGCATGCCACAACTAGAAGTGCCAAAGAGATCAATAAAAAGTCAGAGATCTCAACATGTATTAATGCATTACCATTTTGCATCAAGCTATTTAATCTAATCTCATCTTTAATCTAATTAGTATTTTTTTGCCTTATTTACTAGTAAAAAATGTCTGAACATCCATAAATTAAGAGAAATGTACTTTTGCATAAAACAGGTTTTCCCAAACTGGGATTTGCAAATGAGGGAACTGCAGGGGTTTGTGAGCTATAATTTAATAATAAATTAAATCATAAAAATTGAAAATAAGAATTTTAAAATTAAAAACTTTAAAAATCTTTATATTAATGCTTGAAATATTTTATTTGTTTATCTGACCATTAACCAACATCAGATAACTTATTGAAATATTAACTTAAAATCTGAGATACTGAGATCTCAAATAAATAGGCCTATTTAAAAAAAAGTTTGGAAATCACTGGCATAAACTATAGATACATTTCTCACTAAATTTGATAAATCCAACAAAAAAAGTAGTTGCTTAAAAAATTATCCAAGACCAAAGTACAGATTTTGTAGTGCATTCATTTTATAACTCTATAATCACACTGTATGTCAATGATTGCCTCATTTGCATCTATTTTTATTTCCCCCAAAGGAAAAAACATCACAAATAATGATGATACGTAAAGAAAACATAACTGTGAACTCCCTTAAGTCTCCTGAGCTGTGAAAGAGCAACTGCTGAGCAATAAAAATCCTCCTCTGGAGAAGGAGCAAAACAAAAACAGGTGAATGATTTAGAGATTTCCTCAAGCCCCAGGTGGGATTCAGTCAGGTTTGAGCGCTCTGCCAGAGAGGAAAAACTCTCCTGAGACTCAGAGATGTTCATACAGTAACTACACAGCCTACGGTTCCTCAGAGACGGAGAGAAAGAGACAGGAGAGAGGAAAAAGATAAGAGGAAATAACAAGAATTCCCCCATTGGAGAAAAAGTAGTAAGTGATCTCTTCACAAACGTATTAATAAAGCAAATTAAATCCAAACAGAAAGAAAGAGAACCGGGCAGACAGAGGACCATAAAAAAATAACATGATTAACTTAAAAAGCATAATTTAATTTGCATAGTGCATATGTGACCCTGGAGCACAAAACCAGT
The DNA here is from genome assembly GCF_001515645.1 of Sinocyclocheilus grahami. Lineage (NCBI taxonomy): Eukaryota > Metazoa > Chordata > Actinopteri > Cypriniformes > Cyprinidae > Sinocyclocheilus > Sinocyclocheilus grahami. Next base: position 1,738,039 of record NW_015505222.1, on the reverse strand, counting down.
CATAAGTCGCTGGGGCATATTTCTAGCAATAGCCAACAATACATCGTATGGGTCAAAATTATAGATTTTTCTTTTATGCCAAAAATCATTAGGATATTAAGTAAAGATCACGTTCCATGAAGATATTTTGTAAATTTCCTACTGTAAATATATTAAAACTTAATTTTTGATTAGTAATATGCATTGCTAAGAACTTCATTTGGACAACTTTAAAGACGATTTTCTCAATATTTTGATTTTTTTGCACCCTCAGATTCCAGATTTTCAAATAGTTGTATCTCGACCAAATATTGTCCTATCCTAACAAACCACACATCAATGGAAAGCTTATCTATTCAGCTTTCCGGTGATGTATGAATCTCAATTTTGAAAAATTGACCCTTATGACTGGTTTTGTGGTCCAGGGTCACAAATAGTCTATATTCTCCACTCTGAAGCTGTAGCTCTTCCATCCCATTTGCACTTCCAGACTTTTTCATATTTTCAACATTTTCCAAAAAAAAAAAAAGTAAACATTTGTATTTTTGCAAATAACATATTAAAATTAATTTATTTTTTAATTAACTTTTTTTTTTAAATGAATCATTTTGGAATTTTTTTTCATCAGATTAATCAAAATTGTTATACAAATTTCTCAGTTTGATCTATTTCTATTATTTATCTATTCTCATCTAGTAGTAGAATGCTTGATAAATCACAATAAGCTTTAAGTTTTGTTACTTTTGATATGAAACCTGATACTTTCGATGTGAAATTCTGGCAATTTTATTATGAAATGTACATTTTTATTGACATCAATAAAACAGCTTGCAAACAATATGTCATCTAACATTACATTTACCTTAGAAAAGCCATTTAATGTCCATAAGCTTGCTAGTTAGCTAGATAAATGAACTCTAGAGAGTAACATTTTGCTAAATATACATTACACATTACATTACATATTCATCATATTTTTAAACTGTACTTCAATATTTAATGTATATTTGAATAAACGCATTTTTTGACAGTCACTGTTTAAATGTTTATATTTCAAAATTATTTGAAAATTATATAATAATTGGAGTAGAAACATTATTATGTCATTGAAAGTTATGAAGTTATTTTATTAAAACTGCCTTATGTGCAATTTAAATGTCTGTATACAGATCAGCCTGTAATGAGTGATCCATGGTTTCCAGTTTAGAGAGATTTTTTTTTCCTTGAAGAAAACTGACATGGACTCTTCTTAATATATATACAAATGAATCGATATTGAAATTCATCACATCCAATCATGAAATTTGTGCCAACACCCTGCTTTAATCATTAGTCGTAGCTCTGCACTAATGTTCCTGCATGACTGCAAGCTAAACTAAACTAAGTGACAGAATGAAATGTCAGTGCTGAAACCAGATGGCTTATGGGAGAAAAGAGTACATGGCCCAGCCTGACCTGACGGACACAACAAACACGACAGCAATTACCCGCACGCATAGATCATATCCCACATCTCAGGAGGAAGTCAGCGGCCCCTTCAAGGGTCCGTCCGAGCACAGGAGACTAATAGCTCTGCTGTTCTGACATTTTCTTAACCTTTAAAGCCATCAGCGAGAGAGCCATTCATCTTCCTTTGCAACGCTCCAAAAAAAGGCAAAACAGTGGGACGCCCCAGCAGAAAGAGTTATGTTAAACCAATTTCAGTAGGACTGAGACAAATGTGGACTGGGAAGGTGAACGAGCGGTGAAGAGAAAGCTCAAGTGCCTCAATCAAGAGCACTGTGATGACTGGAGATCTCAGAAACTCTACAGTGCATGGGTCACACGACCTGGGATCGAACTTACGGCTATCTGGACGTCATGAATGCAGCGCGTATGAAAACAGATGCAGAGTTTTCCTGCCCTTGTTTGTGAAATCACACACTAAACTTACTGTTCCTAAGCACATAGGAAACTTTATGTCACATTTGGAAGGGGAGAAAAAATGGCCTTGTCCAGAACTTTTGACAGGTGCCTGCCTGGAAGTATGATTCACGTCTTATTTTAAAAAAAAACAGTTCACCCAAAGTGAAAATTCTGTCATCGTCTACTCGCCCTATGTCATTCAAAGTCCGCATGACTTTCACTGAATGCTAAAGGGGATGCTCTTAAGAACATCCATGCATCAAAAGCACACTGTGATCTGTCAAGCTCCACAAAGGACACCATAGAAGTATCACAAATGTTGTCCATATGACTTGAGCCCTATATTTAGCGTCTTCTGAAATCGATTTATATATAAAACAGACTGAACTGTATACATTTTACGTGGACAAGATATGCAAGATTTGACGTCAAACGGCAATGGTTCTCACATGACAGGAAAATAATAGCTTGGACATTCCACAAAACATCTACTTCTGTCAGGGTTATTATAGATAACTAAAACTAAAATGTAAAATAAAATAAACATTAACTGAAATTTCTCATTTTAATTTAGCTTGGCTTGTTGTACTAAAATTACGGAGCTCCGCACATGGCATGCAGGAAAAAAAAATAGTAGGCTAAATCGTGCGCACGATTTACTATTTCGTTCCCTCGATTTATAAATTGTGTGCACGATTTACTAATTCGTACCCTCAATTTGCTAAGTCGTGCACACAATTTATAAATTGAGAGAACTTCAACGAATTAGTAAATTGTGCGCACAATTTAACAAATCGAGGGAACGAAATAGTAATAGTGTGCACGTTTTACTATTTCGTTCCCTCGATTTATAAATCGTGCGCACGATTTATAAATCGAGGGAACGAAATAGTAATAGTGTGCACGTTTTACTATTTCGTTCCCTCGATTTATAAATCGTGCGCACAATTTACTAATTCGTACCCTCAATTTGCTAAGTCGCGCACACAATTAATAAATTGAGAGAACTTCAACTAAGTGACAGAATGAAATGTCAGTGCTGAAACCAGATGGCTTATGGGAGAAAAGAGTACATGGCCCAGCCTGACCTGACGGACACAACAAACACGACAGCAATTACCCGCACGCATAGATCATATCCCACATCTCAGGAGGAAGTCAGCGGCCCCTTCAAGGGTCCGTCCGAGCACAGGAGACTAATAGCTCTGCTGTTCTGACATTTTCTTAACCTTTAAAGCCATCAGCGAGAGAGCCATTCATCTTCCTTTGCAACGCTCCAAAAAAAGGCAAAACAGTGGGACGCCCCAGCAGAAAGAGTTATGTTAAACCAATTTCAGTAGGACTGAGACAAATGTGGACTGGGAAGGTGAACGAGCAGTGAAGAGAAAGCTCAAGTGCCTCAATCAAGAGCACTGTGATGACTGGAGATCTCAGAAACTCTACAGTGCATGGGTCACACGACCTGGGATCGAACTTACGGCTATCTGGACGTCATGAATGCAGCGCGTATGAAAACAGATGCAGAGTTTTCCTGCCCTTGTTTGTGAAATCACACACTAAACTTACTGTTCCTAAGCACATAGGAAACTTTATGTCACATTTGGAAGGGGAGAAAAAATGGCCTTGTCCAGAACTTTTGACAGGTGCCTGCCTGGAAGTATGATTCACGTCTTATTTTAAAAAAAAACAGTTCACCCAAAGTGAAAATTCTGTCATCGTCTACTCGCCCTATGTCATTCAAAGTCCGCATGACTTTCACTGAATGCTAAAGGGGATGCTCTTAAGAACATCCATGCATCAAAAGCACACTGTGATCTGTCAAGCTCCACAAAGGACACCATAGAAGTATCACAAATGTTGTCCATATGACTTGAGCCCTATATTTAGCGTCTTCTGAAATCGATTTATATATAAAACAGACTGAACTGTATACATTTTACGTGGACAAGATATGCAAGATTTGACGTCAAACGGCAATGGTTCTCACATGACAGGAAAATAATAGCTTGGACATTCCACAAAACATCTACTTCTGTCAGGGTTATTATAGATAACTAAAACTAAAATGTAAAATAAAATAAACATTAACTGAAATTTCTCATTTTAATTTAGCTTGGCTTGTTGTACTAAAATTACGGAGCTCCGCACATGGCATGCAGGAAAAAAAAATAGTAGGCTAAATCGTGCGCACGATTTACTATTTCGTTCCCTCGATTTATAAATTGTGTGCACGATTTACTAATTCGTACCCTCAATTTGCTAAGTCGTGCACACAATTTATAAATTGAGAGAACTTCAACGAATTAGTAAATTGTGCGCACAATTTAACAAATCGAGGGAACGAAATAGTAATAGTGTGCACGTTTTACTATTTCGTTCCCTCGATTTATAAATCGTGCGCACGATTTACTAATTCATACCCTCAATTTGCTAAGTCGCGCACACAATTAATAAATTGAGAGAACTTCAACGAATTAGTAAATTGTGCGCACAATTTATAAATCGAGGGAACGAAATAGTAATCGTGTGCACATTTAGTACATCAAGGAAACAAATTAATAAATCGTGCGCACAATTTTTTAATTTTTTCTTGCATGTCATGTGTGGGGCTCTGTATAAAACTAATTGAAACTAAAAATTAAATAAACATTTATAAAATATATAATAAATATTATATATATATATATATATATATATATATATATACAGTGGTGTGAAAAAGTGTTGGCCCCCTCCCTGTTTTG
>NW_015505222.1:1729854-1733143 GCF_001515645.1 Sinocyclocheilus grahami | reverse complement strand
GTATATATGTATATATATATATATATATATATATATATATATATATATATATATATATATATATATATATATATATATATATATATATATAGTAAATAAAATAAAAAATTATAAAAATAATGAAAACACAACAAAATTATTAAAACTAACCTAACTTAAATTGAGAAATATATATATTATTCAAATATTTTAATATTTTATTAAAAATAAAACAACTTGAAAATATTACTAAAAACTGCATTAGTATATAATAAGGGCGTATATAATTATACCCCCTTTTCTGTTTCACATAAGAAAAAAGTCAATATTATGAGGCCATAATGTTCATTTTAAGGTGTTCATTTAAATCAGTGAACACTCTCATACAGCATGTTAACTGTTTAAGAAATCCTTTGTTAGAATCATTTAGACTTATTTTACATTGCTAGAAAACTCATCTGTGTGGCTTCTTCACTTTAAACTCATCACACACCACAATGTCAAACACCTTGTGAATTAACTTGGGAATACCGACGTCAAAAGTGTGAATCTCGACCGCAGAGTTGTATATTTCACTGCAATTCACACTCTGACAGCAGTCGATGATTTCCGTAAGCAATGCACTAAACACATTCAGAGTTAAACCTATAGCTCTACAACACACGCAAATATAATGCCAGGGTGTTTGCGCTGGTTGCCAGAAGGTGTTTTGAATGTTTTTTAGCATATTTCTAGATGGCTGCTAATGTGTTTATGATTATGATAATGAATTAAAATAATATGATAACAGCGTCCATTATCAAGCAGCATAATGGACTGGTTTTATGTGGCTAAAATAACTGGAAATGAATGAATGAGTTAAAAATGGCCACACCGTGCTATTTTTAATACAACCATACTTTCAAAGTGTTTATAGTTATCGTTCTTGGTGTGAATGGGCCATAAGTCAGATGATTTAAAGTGTGCATCCATTCAGGATGAGTTAAGCATTTAGAGCCAAGTTTTACATTTATGGGTTTGTTCAAACTCGCCATTAATAATTACCTATAATGCTCTAAAATAAAAAAAATGTCTTCTCATTTATATCTTCTCACTTCTAAACAAGTATCATGTAGCAGGGTTATTTTAGTATCGAGATACTATTATTGATTTTATTAGTTTTGAATTTTATTTTTATATTTTCTGCTTAATTGTAAAGTTTTGAATTTTTATTATTTTAGTATTGAGATAATATTATTGATTTTATTATTAATATTTTGAGTTACATTTTTATTTTCTGCTTTAACTTTAATTTTAAAGTTTGTCATTTTTATTAGTTTTTTTATGTTATAGTAGATCAAAAGGGTGCTTCTACTAAATACTGAGCAAAGGGTCTGAATACTTAGGACCATGTGATATTTCAGTTTTTCTTTTTTAATAAATCTGCAAAAATGTCAACAATTCTGTGTTTTTCTGTCAATATGGGGTGCTGTGTGTACATTAATGAGGAAAAAAAAATAACTTAAATGATTTTAGCAAATGGCTGCAATATAACAAAGAGTGAAAAATTTAAGGGGGTCTGAATACTTTCCGTACCCACTGTATATATATAGTTTTTTATTAATTTTTATTTCAGCTTTAGTTTATTTATTTTAGTACTTAAAGTTAAACTAAATGAAAACAAAATGTTAATTTGGCAACTATCTGAAATAAAATAAGTTATTTATATTTTATTTCATTTAACATTTATTTCAAGTAACCACAATTTAACTTTAACTATAATAACTCTGGTGAGTACTAAGTAAAACTTTATTTTTTTTAAGCAGCTTTAAAACCAAATGTTTACAAAATACTTTACAGAAAATATATATAATTTATATGTAAAGAGTCACATACATTCATATGAAAAGTGCAAACAGCAAGCTGGTACCCCCAAGTATAGTATGCTCATTTAAGTTTCCATTAGCAGAGGTTTGTCAAGCAGTAATATTAAAACCTCTGTGCTAACCAGACGGATGAACAGATAGGAAAAAAGATAGCTACCATGCCTTATAAAAACACATTTCTCTTTAAAAAGACCTGCTTGTTTGACTAACCCAGTCTGGAGGTGCACAACACACCCCACCGCGGCCAGAAGCATCAATGGCTCTCTTGTGCCTGACAGAGCACTGTGCGGCCGGGCCTCGGGAACAGCAATATTTGCTTTAATATTTCAAACATTTAGCTTGACCCATTTTACACAGGCTTGGCAGTGTTGTCCTCCAGCCCCTCGGGTCTCGCTGCACAGCTTCTGTGCTTTACTACAATCAGCTTCCACAAACGGCCCCTAACGCGGCTCCTCCAGCCCAATTCATCCATTCACCATCCCAGCGTGAGGCAGCCGATATGGAAAACCCAGTTCCTCATCACAGGTGTGGGTCTCAGACTCTCCACCCAGTTTTTCCCTCATCTATCTTTTCTCCGCTTCCTGACCACAAGCGACGCAGGCTGAAGTGGAGAACAGTGGCGCTAGTATAGGGTGATATGTTTTCGGTCTAACCTGAGGTTTAGCGCTCCACTAGTGGTTTAGAGAACCGTAAAAGAGTGCTGAGGTTTAAGAAGAGGTTTCTGGTTGGAAGGAAGACAGGCAGGTGAGGAGGAAACGCAAGCGAGAGAAGGCAGATTAGACACTATCTATTCATTCAACATTACTATTTTCCATATTTAATAATGATAAAGTCATTAAAAACCTGTGTGACTAGGAGCTGATAAAGTCAAATAAAAAATTTAAATTTTGCTAAACGTCATCAAAACAAAACAATCATTAACACATTGTTCAACTAATATTAAATTAACCCTGTAAAGCCTGACATATGAAATTAGCAGAAGAAAATAAGACTACACTCTTAAAAATAAAGGTGCTTCAAACAGTTCTTCAAGCGATGCCATAGAAGAACCATTTTTGGTTCCACAAAGAAGCATTCAGTCAAAGGTTCTTTAAAGAACCATCTCTTTCTTACCTTTTTATAATCTGAAGAACCTTCTTTCGCCCCAAAGAACCTTTTGTGAAACAGAAAGGTTCTTCAGATGTTAAAGGTTCTTTATGGAAGCATTTAGACAAAAAGGTTCTTCTATGGCATCGTGAAGCACCTTTATTTTTAAGAGTGTACTTACAGTATAAAATGCATTTCTTTTTTTATGTTTGCATTAAAAACATATATTTTCATTATATATGCATTATAAAATGCATATATTTGCATTATACTTTCAGAAACTACAGAGCTATATATATATATATATGCATTGCATTATATGTTTTATATCATTATATATATATATATATATATATATA
>NW_015505222.1:1728974-1729409 GCF_001515645.1 Sinocyclocheilus grahami | reverse complement strand
TTCTAGGCAAACACTTTCAGTTTTAAGCATAATAAATCTCACTAAATGTTGGAATTTCTCAAATTATTTCCATTGTAATCAACAAAAATGACCATTTCTAGGAGGAGCAGGGTCTAATTTGGTATTATTTTCACTGACTTGATTAACATGACCTCAAAGCAGCAATGAACTTGACCTTTACTGTGGCAGCTTCACTTAGACCCAGCATTAACTATAAAATTACCTGCTAGAATGTTACACACACACACAAATAACTGTTCAATTCTATTAAAACTCACAAATATAGTCCAATTCATCCATTAATAAAAAACAATAATTTTATTTTTGATATGTGGCACAATTTATGTCTACAAAATTGATTTTAAGCATAAGACTTTAAGTAAAAATGTCTTTAAAAGGATAGTTCACCCAAAAATGAAAATTTGATGTTTATCT
>NW_015505222.1:1719573-1728188 GCF_001515645.1 Sinocyclocheilus grahami | reverse complement strand
TTGATAATTGCACATCTAGCTGAACAATTTAATAAATAATACGTTTTGATTGGCCAGATAACATCTTTTATTCTATTTTGAGTCCATGCATAATCTCTACATTGTTCTAAATTAATATTTACCAGGGCACTCAACCATAATTCTCCATATGCATATGTAGGAGGCATATTAATTACCTTTATAAGTTTTAATGCATAGTAAAAAAAAAAACCTGATCATGTCCACAGCAAAAATAATATTGTCTTGTGCCAACAAAGGCAAAAATAACATAATATACAATAACATAATAACTAAATAACATAATAGTATAATATACTCTTCCCAGTCTTCAGTAGCCTTTCTAAAGCTCTGACTGTGTGAAAAAAAGACAGAAACTTAAGCTGTTTCTGAATAGAATTTATACTTACATTGTGCTTTTTTAAAGCTTGACAGCCCCAAAAGTCCAATTTTACCAAACATATTACCAGGAAAATATATGTTTCTGATAAAACAGCTTCCCCAGACACGCTCTTTGAGAACCCTGAGGAAACCTTTCTAGTCTTTATCGGACATTTTTTATTTATGCCTGAAGAACTTTATATTTATCAAATGTATGACTGTAGGACATATGAATGCACATCACTACAAGCCCATGTATCTCTAAAATGGCTTATTTGGTCTGAATTACAACATCAAGACATTTCTTACATGTCTGGATGCATGTGGAACATTTCTGCATGACAAGACACTCCCATTATAATCAACATATTCTACATTATCTACACTGTGTTCTCTTGATGTGATGATTTCCCTCATCAGCTGACCCCTGAGCAAGATAAAGAAATTACAAACTAATTTTAACTAAAAAAAAAATTCAGAATAATGTTTACCAATGAATACTTCTCAACATGACCAAGAGAGTTGAATAAAAAAAAAAAGAAATGAAGCATTACATGCCAAATCAGCATATGATTTCTGAAGGATCATGTGACACTGAATACCGGAGTAATGATGCTGAAAATTCAGCTTTGCATCACAGGAATAAATTACATTTTATAATATATTCAAATAGAAAACAATTCTTTTAAATTATAATAATATTTCAAAATATTACTGTATTTTTGATCAAATAAATGCAGCCTGGGTGAGCAGAAAAGTCCCCTTGTAAAAACATTACAAATATCACGGACCCCAAATCTTTGAACTGTAGTGTATAATGTTAATATAAATATATAAGAGGTAAGAGCAAACATCCACTTCAAGGAAAGACTCAACAAGGAAAGTTTTTCCTCCAGTAAAAGTCTTGTGTCTTGAGCACCCAGCTCAGATCATTTCTGATAGATTCCACATGAAATAAATGTGTCTAGGACAGCTAATGGACCAGCGGCTATTGAATGATGATTTAAATCAAGACGCTGAGTTCGAATGGCTCTCTGAAAGAAAGAACCTTGAGGTTACAAACACTTTCAGAGAGCAAGTTTTCCACCGTGTCCTTGTCCAACTCTGCAACGTTTGCGTTTCTCAAATTGCACACTGTCTCCACTCTAGTGACTTACCGATGCTAGATATGAGAGAAACAGAGCGAGGGCTGACAGAATGGGGTTGAAGGGTCATGTCGAGGAGACTAATTGAGCTGACAGAGGGAAGTCTCTACTCTGGTATCACATTTCAATGGTGACCTGTCAAAATCGCTGAGACTCTACTAGGGCCATAGAGTCACTTTCTTGACAGCACCAAACCTTTTTGAGTAAACTTTTAAATTGAATGGTTCTTATAGACCAAAACTTAGTTTCATGAGTTGTTCTGTTAAACGAATAGTTCACCCAAAAATGAAAAATTGCTGAAACTGTCCTCACACTCGGGCCATCCAAGAAGTAGATGAGTTTGTTTCTTCATTGGAACAGATTTGGAGAGATATGTAGCATTACATCACTTGCTCACCAATGGATGCTCTGCAGTGAATGGGTGCCGAGTCCAAACAGCTGATAAAAACATTACAAACATTACAACATTTAAAACATCACTTCAAACAGTTACGAGTCCTCTATCAATAATATTGCTTTCTCCAGTGAAAAAGTCATCTTATCTGAATCAGGAGAGAAATATGTAGATAAACCACCGTTTACAAGCAAAAACAGTCCAAAACAATTCTAATCTAGTGGTCAACCGATATATCGCCACGGCCGATATATCGGCCGATATTTGGCATTTTTCAAATACGGCCGATCAGTTTTTCTGTTTGGCCAATGCGTTCGAGGCGGGACATTTATTTTACCGGCGCTGAGAACGGCAGCGCCTGAGTGCACAGTGTTCACATTCTCCCTCTTGTTCGCTGTTGTCATTAACAGTTCTGTCTAATACGGACAGAAATCTGTCTAATAATCAGATAGAACTGTTAAACAAAGGAATTAAAATATATACAAAAAAGTATTATTTATATACAACAGTTGCTTTTATATTATTAGTAATAGAAAGGCAAACATAATACTTTATCGTTTTCTGTCAGCATTCAGCAAATACGCATTTATATCATTTAAACAAATCTTTGAATGAATAATGAACATTTAATTGTGCGATCTTGTGAAGCGTGCATTTGTATCCTGCATGATCGTGTTCTCTGCGTGACGGTCAGTCCGTGCGAATTGAATGTGGACAGGAGGAGAGTTCAGCTTCACTGGAGACGCACGATCGACTAACTTTAAACTCGCGATTTCAAATTATCCTGCGCTTCATGCTTTTGCCCACTGTCATATTCATGTAATTTTCACTGTGTGCTGTATGTAAAATGAGAGTTACCTTGGCTTTATTTGAAAAGATATGATTCCCAATGCACACAAACTTCCCAGATTACTGAGTGCCCTGTTGGTTACACTGTTTACTTCCTTTTTAATTCTATTTTTATTAAATATTTATTTATTTGAGAAAAATACTTTTCATTTAAAGTATAAGTATGTTTATTTTACACATTTATTTTAATTTATTTTCAAATGATTTAAAATTTCTTAAATATTAATTAAAATAAATAAAATTATATCGGCTTTATATCGGCCACTATGCTTTCCAAGATATCGGCATCGGCATCGGCTGTCAAAAAAACAATATCGGTCAACCACTAAATGTAACAAATATGTGGGTTGATTTAGATGTGAAAGGACAACAGGGGATGGACTTGTTCACTGGAGAAAGCATTATTATAGATTAGCCTATGGACCCAAAAGTGACGGTTTAAAGTTAAAACCACTTAATGATGGATTTGTTCCCATTCAGTCAGTCACGTTCAACGTTACGTCAGTGACTGACGAATTGGGATCTCGCCCGAGAGCCCAATCACCTTCGAGTGTTAACTAAACAAGCCAATGACAGTTGGCGTGCGTGCTTCGCCACGCGCACCCCGCCCCGCAGCGCGGGTATAAAAGGAGAGCGCGTGCAAACGCACATCAGCTTTTCGCTTCGGAGCCGAGCCTTCTACAGGACGAATCTCCGCGAGTGTTCGAGAGGATTACTTTTAGATTATTATGAAGTTTTGTCACCCATTCACTGCAGAGGATCCACTGGTGAGTAAATGATGTGATGCTAAATTTCTCGAAATCTGATGAAGAAACATTTTAGATAAGTAAATTTGAGTTTTTTGGGTGAACTATTGCTTAGTAATATAGCAACCACCTAAAATTCCACAACAACCACCAAGAAGCACACTAGCAACCAAACGTATTAGGATTTTATTTCCATTACATAACCTATTTCCCAGTGAAACGGAATGCTCAATGTGAAAAATGTTAGGACTTTTTTATTTGAATATATGCACTAAAAAATCATTTACAAAAAGACCATGTAAACGTAAGGGTTAACTTCATGTAAAATGTTAATATTTTATCTAAAAATACCTCTAAATATATGTTTATAATTAATAAAAGTACATTTAAACATTAACTGCATACATTAAATAAATTTAGTAAATACATCAATAACTAACTACATTAAGGATATTTTTTTAAGCAGGTGAATTTAGGTTTGTTGTCATCGTTCGATAGCATGACTATTGGGTCAGTTCTGTTCATTCAACCCCTACATGAAATATTAATGATTTTGTTCTTGCCGCAGCAATAATTCATGTAACAGACTTTTAAAACGCACTTCTAAATGTTTGATAACTGCTGAAACGGTGCTCGTAGCCATTGGGGAATATGGTAACTGGGGTATTTCTTTATCCAGTAACCCCTGTACTAACCCAGATTATACAGCCGATTAGTGCCAGTGAGACAGAGACATATTCATTTTAAACCCTGACTGCTGATTAGCATATGAAAAGCATTGTCTGTAACTAAGTTTGACATACATGTGTTTTGTTCGTCTGAATATTACTTTTTCAAAAACAAGAAAAAGATCTGTGGCATCAGTTGTTTCTTCAACACAACAATGAGATTAAATGAGAAAAGGGAGATTTCCTGGTCTCCGGGTTCTCCTGTCTGAGAAAAACACCCCAGTAACATTGCACGTGTCTCCATAGCTTTTCAGAAGAGATCTCAACAATGTCTCAAACTATGCTCAAATTCACCAAGATACCAAAGTCTGCAATCAAAAGTCATCAATCTCAATGTGGCAATACCAATTATAATTCATAGCTGTATATTCTTACTGTATGTCAACAATGATCTCATTTGTGTCTTTTTTTTTTTTTGCTTCATGAGACCTGATTTGACCATGAGACCATTAGAATTGAGAATTGACTTAGTATGCATTTAAAATGTACAAAACAGACAATAAATATAGAATGGGCATATACAAACTGTCTAACAAAAAAAAAAGCCTGTAATGCAAACTAAAATCGACTTGCTATTTTAAAAAATTATTCAAATATGTCCGGCCACAAATTCCTTTTTTAATAGTAAACACACACAAAAAAAGTGAAATATGCTCCTCAAGTCATTTCTGTACACATTCTGATGGAATGCACATTAACATATAATTTTACAAAGAGCTGAAGAGAGCCAGAGGAGAAATCACATGCAGAGGTAATTATGACAAGGCCAGAGGTTATGCTGTTATTAATGAAAATATGAGGGTGGTCTGTCCAGATGTATGAGAAAATGCAGTTTCATATAACAGTCTTGCTAAGTGCTGAACCTCTGCATCACCTAAACTCCTGATTTAAACTTGCTCATGCCGGCAAGATGAAAATATCTGTTCCTGACTAGACATACTGATAAGACTGAAGTTTCCATCCACTGCATGGAGAATTAGCATGAAAAAAATCTATATCAAACCATCCTAAAACCACCTACATAGTTCAAAGCTTAATCATTAAGAATTCTGATGTAGCCTATAATATATATATATATATATATATATATATATATATATATATACATGATACAATGTCCATTACGCATAAACGAAACAAAGGCAGACTATTTGTAAATCATAACAGGTAGCCCTCTACTGGCCTGCGCTTACATTACTATTTACACCACAACAATTATATTTCCAATAAATCATTGTCATTAATTGTAAAGTGAATAAACAGCCTTAAAACAGACATGGCCAATGGAAACCAATTTTTCAAAACCACGCAAAAATATTAGACATCATGCTGAAAAATCTTCTGAAACAACTTTCTGTCAAACTCACTTGCTACCTTAACTCGCAGTTCTGCTTGTAGACATGGTCATGTGTAGTAAGGAAACCCGTAAGCATGATCTTACTTCTCGAGTCAGGTGGATCCAGGAGTCATTTCAGTGTGTGAGATGTTCAGAAGTCTCTGCTGAGCTCTGTGAAGGCATCTGAGCTCTCGCCGACAGCACCGCCTCACACCGGGACGCGTCCTACCACTGCTGCTGCTACCGCTCGGCTCATGAATATTAATTAGATCATGCATTCTATTGCTCCGTAACGCGCCTATGAGGAAGGTTTGCTTATGAATATTAATAAACTTAAGCTGATGTTGCTTCGTAGCTTTCTTATGGCTACGGTTCGGCTCATTAACATAAAGTAACAAACAAATAAAACTAATAAATTCGCCCCTGGGAAAGGAAAATGGTGGCACTTCAGATGGTTGAATCTTTACAACAACGATCAATAACTGATCAATTATTCTGCAGAACTCAAAGAAAATAAACTCTCTTAAAACACACGTTTCTAACTCTGACTACTGTAATTTATTAGCTAATAGGCCTATTTGTTTTAACTTTACTTTGAATTCTTGATTTCTTTTTTTTTCTCTCCGTAATTGTCTCAAATGTCTTCATCTCAAGCCTGCACTTCAACCGTTGTCTCCTTATTAGAAAAGTAGCACTAATCAAAGTGCCCAACGTGGAAGAAGCATTCATAGTTTTATCCTTAATTTGTTCATGCCTGTATTTGACAAGCAATATTAATACTAAATAAAACATATTTGACCATTTAGCGATCAAAAAAATGCTTTGCCAAGGAATGAGCTGGTTCAAAGGCTGAGAGATCATGTGAGGTTGGATAATGTGGTATTTGGCAAAGGAACTGAGGCAGGTATTGGGGTTCAAACACTATTACGGGGAATTTGCCAACTGGAAAGCCATCAAGGCTCTTTTACCGTCTAATCAGATGTTTTTAAAGGATTACTTGAACAAAAATTCTGTGTGCTATTCTCAAAGGCATTAAGTACTGCTGAGGGAAGGTCTTGTACTCATGTTCTCATGTCTCAAACCTGCCAATCAACAGAGAAATGTCATTGATTTGAAAAATGATACATTTGAATAACACTGCAATATGACTGACAGAAAATGGAAATTAGAAATCAGCAACTGTCCATCACAATAAGTACAGGCACTTATGCCAGTTTGAATGAGAAGTATTAGTACGCTAGTGGACTTTACCGATTGAGCTGTCAGTTATGGCCTATTATATGCTGCCACAGGTGTATTGAAGCTCACCATTAATTTCTGCTGTAAATCTTTGAATGATGAAGTTTACTGAAACGCCTGGAAATCACATGAAATGAACTCAGTGGAGTCCTAACGCCCTCTGAGCCTTCAGTATTAAAAACAGATCACTGTAAGAACAGTCAATCAATGGACGATCGACAGCCAGAGCTTGTCTTTACATTACTTTAACTACAGTTCATCACAGATCTGAAGCTGCTTTGAAGCTCATCTTTGATATCTGATTGATGATCCCTTGTTTTGTGAGCATGTATAAAACTCAGCTGTGTGTGTGTGAGTGTGTGTGTGTGTGTGTGTGTGTGTGTGTGTGTGTGTGTGTGTGTGTGTGTGTGTGTGTGTGCGTGTGTGCGTTTAGACACAACAAAACAGAAAGACAAAGACATTCACTTCAGCATCTAAAGAAACATCTAACATCAAAGCATGTCTGGGTCATATTTCACCCCAAAATCAAAAGAAAGAAATATATTTCAATAAGAATATTTATTTAAAGTATGTGAAGGCTATTTTATGATTAGTTAATCCATAGTTAATCCAAAAATGTACTCACTCTCAGGCCATCCAAGGTATACATGAGTTTGTTTCTTCATCAGATTTTGAGAAATTTAGCATTCCATCACTTGCTCATCAGTGGATTAGTCACGTGGATTACTTGTGGATTATTGTGATGTTTTTATCAGCTGTTTGGACTCTCATTCTGACGGCACCCATTCACTGCAGAGGATCCATTGGTAAGCAAGAAATATAATGCTCAATTTCTCCAAATCTGTTTAAAACAAACTCATATAAATTGGTGGGGTTGCTGTCAAAAAAAAATTATATCACAATGCACATAAGATAAATCTTCATGAGGTTAATTGTCTTGATGCAATGTTTTCTGTTCTTTTGATTTTGAGGTGAAACTATGCACTTTCATGGTTATCTTCTCCATTGTTTCTTCATCAGTTCAACAAATTATGCAAAACTGAATAAATGCAATAAAAATACAAAAAAAAAAGAATATAAAAAAGTATTAAGCACATGTGGACAGCCTCAGTTTAATGCCATGCATTTATATGCTATTTACTATATGCTTTATGCTGTATGTTTAGATGTCATGTGGTAACCCAACACAATACGAAACCCTCAACTCATATTTAATGTTTTCTAGGTTGCATTTTCTTTTACCTTGCAAAGTTTCGTTTTCAGATTTTGGGCATCATGCAACCTGTCCATTTAGCTTCTCCCTGTTTGGACTACAGCTTCTACCAAATGACATGAATTTGCACCAAGTTTGATTGGGGAGTGTTTTCTATCCTAACCGTGCATGATTATATGGTTAGTTATATTACTTGCATTTTGCAAGACCTGTGACCCATTTTTTGATCGTAACCCACCAGTTGAGAATCACTGATGTAGTCAATGGAGATCTAAGCGATTTCGCACATACAGGCGCAGATATTCTGCAATAATTGCGTTGGCTGAGAAATTCTGATGGATGATTATTATAGGACGTCCATCTCTATACCCACACACAGCACTGATGCCCTTCTATTTTCAGAGTCGCAGTGATTAGCCTCTTTAATCAGAGCTGACAGTGAGAGCCAAAGAGAGACGTCGTATTGGAATACTGCATGGATCCGGAGTGTGTTTATGAGTGACAGAGTCGTGTGTGTGTGTGTGTGTGTGTGTGTGTGTGTGTGTGTGTGTGTGTGATTTTGTGGGTGTGTCATTTCCAGTCACTCG
>NW_015505222.1:1707110-1718638 GCF_001515645.1 Sinocyclocheilus grahami | reverse complement strand
GTGTGTGTGTGTGTGTGTGTGTGTGTGTGTGTGTGTGTGTGTGTGTGTGTGTGTGTGTGTGTGCGTGTGTGCGTTTAGACACAACAAAACAGAAAGACAAAGACATTCACTTCAGCATCTAAAGAAACATCTAACATCAAAGCATGTCTGGGTCATATTTCACCCCAAAATCAAAAGAAAGAAATATATTTCAATAAGAATATTTATTTAAAGTATGTGAAGGCTATTTTATGATTAGTTAATCCATAGTTAATCCAAAAATGTACTCACTCTCAGGCCATCCAAGGTATACATGAGTTTGTTTCTTCATCAGATTTTGAGAAATTTAGCATTCCATCACTTGCTCATCAGTGGATTAGTCACGTGGATTACTTGTGGATTATTGTGATGTTTTTATCAGCTGTTTGGACTCTCATTCTGACGGCACCCATTCACTGCAGAGGATCCATTGGTAAGCAAGAAATATAATGCTCAATTTCTCCAAATCTGTTTAAAACAAACTCATATAAATTGGTGGGGTTGCTGTCAAAAAAAAATTATATCACAATGCACATAAGATAAATCTTCATGAGGTTAATTGTCTTGATGCAATGTTTTCTGTTCTTTTGATTTTGAGGTGAAACTATGCACTTTCATGGTTATCTTCTCCATTGTTTCTTCATCAGTTCAACAAATTATGCAAAACTGAATAAATGCAATAAAAATACAAAAAAAAAAGAATATAAAAAAGTATTAAGCACATGTGGACAGCCTCAGTTTAATGCCATGCATTTATATGCTATTTACTATATGCTTTATGCTGTATGTTTAGATGTCATGTGGTAACCCAACACAATACGAAACCCTCAACTCATATTTAATGTTTTCTAGGTTGCATTTTCTTTTACCTTGCAAAGTTTCGTTTTCAGATTTTGGGCATCATGCAACCTGTCCATTTAGCTTCTCCCTGTTTGGACTACAGCTTCTACCAAATGACATGAATTTGCACCAAGTTTGATTGGGGAGTGTTTTCTATCCTAACCGTGCATGATTATATGGTTAGTTATATTACTTGCATTTTGCAAGACCTGTGACCCATTTTTTGATCGTAACCCACCAGTTGAGAATCACTGATGTAGTCAATGGAGATCTAAGCGATTTCGCACATACAGGCGCAGATATTCTGCAATAATTGCGTTGGCTGAGAAATTCTGATGGATGATTATTATAGGACGTCCATCTCTATACCCACACACAGCACTGATGCCCTTCTATTTTCAGAGTCGCAGTGATTAGCCTCTTTAATCAGAGCTGACAGTGAGAGCCAAAGAGAGACGTCGTATTGGAATACTGCATGGATCCGGAGTGTGTTTATGAGTGACAGTGTGTGTGTGTGTGTGTGTGTGTGTGTGTGTGTGTGTGTGTGATTATGTGGGTGTGTCATTTCCAGTCACTCGTTCACTGCCAGTAGAGAAGAAAAAAAGTATAATTTACTAGAGTCATTATCATGATCATATCATGATCTCACCATCTCTCTCTCTCTCACACACACACACACACACACACACACACACACACACACAAACTCTCTGTAGCTAAAGAGAAATGATGTAATTCCTCTCTCTACCTCGCCTCCTCCTTTGTTATTTCTTGGACTGCGTCTGCTAAATATGACTGTGATAGTGTTCTGATTCCTCTCCTGGGATGCATTTGATTAAATCATTGTGTTGAGTTGAGATGTGTTGGTGTTTAGATCTGACAGCATTCAGAAGTAGGGCACAGCAGGCGTCATTAGGAGGTCAGCACTCTTTCTCTTATCATTCTCTGCTCCTCTGCACTTACAAGCATTAATATTATATGAGTATGAAAGATTGAGTATGAATGTATTTGTTCATTTTTTCTGTCTTTTTTTTATTTAGTTTAAAGGATGAAAAATGAATGGGCACTTCACTGCTGTTCTCTAACCTTGTGAAGTACATGGAGATTTATGAAGGTTCGTTGTCACATGCTTTGGCCAATTCATTGCAATTAGAGCTCATGTAAGTAGTCATTCAATGGAGGAAGCTTTTTCAAAGTGAACTTGAGAAGTTTTGAATACCTAAGCATGATTCGAGAGGTATAAAGAAGTAAAATATTGTCAGATAATAGCGTAAATTGACTTCAGTTTGACTTGAGACGACTTTTTTATTTTTTATTTAACTGTCCCTTTAACTACTAGTGATTCTTTTTGTTGTTACACTACAATTCAAAGGTTTGAGGTTTTTTCAAGAAATTAAGAGCAATTTTATTCAGCAAGGATTTATAAAAAAATTTAACTTTCTATTCATCAATGAATCCTTAAAAAATGTATCATGGTTTCCACAAAAATATAAGCAAAACATTGATAATAATAAGCAATGTTAAGCAATATAGAATGATTTCTGAAGGATCATGTGGCACTGAAGACTGGAGTAGTGTTGCTGAAATTTCAGATTTACACCACAGGAATAAATTACATTTTGCAATATACAGTATTACAATAGAAAATGCAATAATATTTAACAACATTATTTGTTTCACGTTTTTTTTACTTATTATTATTATTATTGTAATGAATGTAGCCTTGGTGAGCATATGAGAATTCTTTCAAAAATTACCCCAAACTTATAATTTTTATTTTTGGTTATGTTACGAGAAGTTGGATTTCCTGTTCTGTTTTTGAACTTGCACTTATATTTTTCACTTTCTCTGTTCCAGCAGTAAAATCCTCACTGTCAGCTGCTCCTCACTCGAGTTGCTGTGGTCAGCAAATCAAAAGCTGTGCTGTGTGTCTGTCATCTTCAAGATGTCTGCATTGATTCATGGATTATTCAAGCATTTACATAATGCACATACTGTAGATAAGAAACCAGGTCGTCAGGGTTAATATGAGTGTGAAGTCAGAATGTAAAAAGTATGGAGTCGGTAAGATTTCAAATTGCTTTTGAAAGAAGTCACTTATATATTTTAAAATGCAGTTTATGCCTGTGACGCAAAGCTGAATTTTCAGCATCATTACTCCAGTCTTCAGTATCATATGATTCTTCAGAAATCATTCTGATATGCTGATTTGCTGTATGCGCAAGAAACGTTTCTGATTATTTTCAGTGTTGAAAACAGTGCTGCTTCATATTTCTTGTGGAAACATGATGCATTTTTTTCAGGTTTCTTTCATGAACAGAAATTTCAAAAGAACAGCAATTACTTGAAATACAAATATAACATAATATATATGTCTTTAGTGTACCTTTAGAGATCAGAATAGGAGGGGGATAGATAGATAGATAGATAGACAGACAGACAGATAGACAGACAGACCTGTCTATCTATCTATCTATTTATCTATCTATCTAGTGTATATTTACATTTTTGCATTAAAATGTAAAACACAATATATGTGAATTTGATTAAAAAAATTAAAAACGTAATTTACATTTTTGGTTAATTATTTGCTTTTTTTTTTTAAACAGAATACCTTTTAGAATAATGCAGTTGGATATACTGTAATGCAACATTTACTTTGCATTACTCAGTCAAGTTTGATTTTTGGCCCTTCATATTAAAAGTTCACACACCTCTGCTTTAGACAGGTATAATGCTTTCTTGCTTAAGCAAGTGTTCATTTCTTTAAAAAAATATCTCTGACCCTAAACTTGAATGGCGTATTTAAGTAAGTAAGTAATGTAGTGTATTTAAAATACATTTGTTGTCTTACTGGTCTTATGCAATTCAACAGTAAAATGTTAGTTTTCATAATCTTTCATCAAAATGTAAAACTTGCTCCACCCTGAAACAACTTTCCTTTCTTGAAGACATCTCATAGGTTGTGTGGGCTATTAGTAAATATAGTCAAAGCCCATTCAACAGTGTTTCAGGAGGAGAGAAGTCCACTGTTCACATTCCACTGCAAACTCAAATAACTACTTGAAAGAGTTTGCGGGGTGATTTTCAAGTCAGACTGACAGTACAACACAGACTGTGATTAATAATATTAGCCATGTTGAGCAGTGCTCACATATTGATCATTCTCTTTCAGTCAAATAGTGTATCATCCATCAAAAATACCCTCTGGTTCTGGGTGGACAGATGATTCGTTAGAGGAGTGTTATGAAAATATAAGATGATGGTCTGGCTTACAAAAGAGGACCGATTTTTAAAGGGATAGTTCCAGTTCTTGTGAACCTCTTTGAATTTAAAAACATCTCTTGTTGATTTTCTCAAGTATGTCATACCCAGATTTCTACCACCTCAGTGTCTGACTCGTTTCAGATACAAAGCTGTAGCAGATCCATCAAAAGAGAGCCGTTTTATGCAATGTGAATCATAACGTGAGTCATACCGACACAACACTGCTGTCAGCATGGGAATTAAACAGAGCAAAACAGGTCAATCTTCACCTCTCTGTACTTCAGTCACCTAATTCTATGAAAGGCAACTGTTCGGAATGGATTTGTGTGATCAAACAGACTCTTAACATGCGTCGACATTAACATCACTAGAGGTACAGAAGCGGTGAACCCTCTCAACTTCAGATTTCAGCAACAGGAAGATTTATGTCTGCTCCATTTACACATGTGTAAATATACACCGATCTACTGCTTAAAATTATTATTATTACTCTGAGACCAAATAGTAACTTGTTCTGTAGAGTTTTTAATCTATCTATCTATCTATCTATCTATCTATCTATCTATCTATCTTATAGGACGTCCATCTCTATACCCACACACAGCACTGATGCCCTTCTATTTTCAGAGTCGCAGTGATTAGCCTCTTTAATCAGAGCTGACAGTGAGAGCCAAAGAGAGACGTCGTATTGGAATACTGCATGGATCCGGAGTGTGTTTATGAGTGACAGAGTCGTGTGTGTGTGTGTGTGTGTGTGTGTGTGTGTGTGTGTGTGTGATTATGTGGGTGTGTCATTTCCAGTCACTCGTTCACTGCCAGTAGAGAAGAAAAAAAGTATAATTTACTAGAGTCATTATCATGATCATATCATGATCTCACCATCTCTCTCTCTCTCACACACACACACACACACACACACACACACACACACACAAACTCTCTGTAGCTAAAGAGAAATGATGTAATTCCTCTCTCTACCTCGCCTCCTCCTTTGTTATTTCTTGGACTGCGTCTGCTAAATATGACTGTGATAGTGTTCTGATTCCTCTCCTGGGATGCATTTGATTAAATCATTGTGTTGAGTTGAGATGTGTTGGTGTTTAGATCTGACAGCATTCAGAAGTAGGGCACAGCAGGCGTCATTAGGAGGTCAGCACTCTTTCTCTTATCATTCTCTGCTCCTCTGCACTTACAAGCATTAATATTATATGAGTATGAAAGATTGAGTATGAATGTATTTGTTCATTTTTTCTGTCTTTTTTTTATTTAGTTTAAAGGATGAAAAATGAATGGGCACTTCACTGCTGTTCTCTAACCTTGTGAAGTACATGGAGATTTATGAAGGTTCGTTGTCACATGCTTTGGCCAATTCATTGCAATTAGAGCTCATGTAAGTAGTCATTCAATGGAGGAAGCTTTTTCAAAGTGAACTTGAGAAGTTTTGAATACCTAAGCATGATTCGAGAGGTATAAAGAAGTAAAATATTGTCAGATAATAGCGTAAATTGACTTCAGTTTGACTTGAGACGACTTTTTTATTTTTTATTTAACTGTCCCTTTAACTACTAGTGATTCTTTTTGTTGTTACACTACAATTCAAAGGTTTGAGGTTTTTTCAAGAAATTAAGAGCAATTTTATTCAGCAAGGATTTATAAAAAAATTTAACTTTCTATTCATCAATGAATCCTTAAAAAATGTATCATGGTTTCCACAAAAATATAAGCAAAACATTGATAATAATAAGCAATGTTAAGCAATATAGAATGATTTCTGAAGGATCATGTGGCACTGAAGACTGGAGTAGTGTTGCTGAAATTTCAGATTTACACCACAGGAATAAATTACATTTTGCAATATACAGTATTACAATAGAAAATGCAATAATATTTAACAACATTATTTGTTTCACGTTTTTTTTACTTATTATTATTATTATTGTAATGAATGTAGCCTTGGTGAGCATATGAGAATTCTTTCAAAAATTACCCCAAACTTATAATTTTTATTTTTGGTTATGTTACGAGAAGTTGGATTTCCTGTTCTGTTTTTGAACTTGCACTTATATTTTTCACTTTCTCTGTTCCAGCAGTAAAATCCTCACTGTCAGCTGCTCCTCACTCGAGTTGCTGTGGTCAGCAAATCAAAAGCTGTGCTGTGTGTCTGTCATCTTCAAGATGTCTGCATTGATTCATGGATTATTCAAGCATTTACATAATGCACATACTGTAGATAAGAAACCAGGTCGTCAGGGTTAATATGAGTGTGAAGTCAGAATGTAAAAAGTATGGAGTCGGTAAGATTTCAAATTGCTTTTGAAAGAAGTCACTTATATATTTTAAAATGCAGTTTATGCCTGTGACGCAAAGCTGAATTTTCAGCATCATTACTCCAGTCTTCAGTATCATATGATTCTTCAGAAATCATTCTGATATGCTGATTTGCTGTATGCGCAAGAAACGTTTCTGATTATTTTCAGTGTTGAAAACAGTGCTGCTTCATATTTCTTGTGGAAACATGATGCATTTTTTTCAGGTTTCTTTCATGAACAGAAATTTCAAAAGAACAGCAATTACTTGAAATACAAATATAACATAATATATATGTCTTTAGTGTACCTTTAGAGATCAGAATAGGAGGGGGATAGATAGATAGATAGATAGACAGACAGACAGATAGACAGACAGACCTGTCTATCTATCTATCTATTTATCTATCTATCTAGTGTATATTTACATTTTTGCATTAAAATGTAAAACACAATATATGTGAATTTGATTAAAAAAATTAAAAACGTAATTTACATTTTTGGTTAATTATTTGCTTTTTTTTTTTAAACAGAATACCTTTTAGAATAATGCAGTTGGATATACTGTAATGCAACATTTACTTTGCATTACTCAGTCAAGTTTGATTTTTGGCCCTTCATATTAAAAGTTCACACACCTCTGCTTTAGACAGGTATAATGCTTTCTTGCTTAAGCAAGTGTTCATTTCTTTAAAAAAATATCTCTGACCCTAAACTTGAATGGCGTATTTAAGTAAGTAAGTAATGTAGTGTATTTAAAATACATTTGTTGTCTTACTGGTCTTATGCAATTCAACAGTAAAATGTTAGTTTTCATAATCTTTCATCAAAATGTAAAACTTGCTCCACCCTGAAACAACTTTCCTTTCTTGAAGACATCTCATAGGTTGTGTGGGCTATTAGTAAATATAGTCAAAGCCCATTCAACAGTGTTTCAGGAGGAGAGAAGTCCACTGTTCACATTCCACTGCAAACTCAAATAACTACTTGAAAGAGTTTGCGGGGTGATTTTCAAGTCAGACTGACAGTACAACACAGACTGTGATTAATAATATTAGCCATGTTGAGCAGTGCTCACATATTGATCATTCTCTTTCAGTCAAATAGTGTATCATCCATCAAAAATACCCTCTGGTTCTGGGTGGACAGATGATTCGTTAGAGGAGTGTTATGAAAATATAAGATGATGGTCTGGCTTACAAAAGAGGACCGATTTTTAAAGGGATAGTTCCAGTTCTTGTGAACCTCTTTGAATTTAAAAACATCTCTTGTTGATTTTCTCAAGTATGTCATACCCGGATTTCTACCACCTCAGTGTCTGACTCGTTTCAGATACAAAGCTGTAGCAGATCCATCAAAAGAGAGCCGTTTTATGCAATGTGAATCATAACGTGAGTCATACCGACACAACACTGCTGTCAGCATGGGAATTAAACAGAGCAAAACAGGTCAATCTTCACCTCTCTGTACTTCAGTCACCTAATTCTATGAAAGGCAACTGTTCGGAATGGATTTGTGTGATCAAACAGACTCTTAACATGCGTCGACATTAACATCACTAGAGGTACAGAAGCGGTGAACCCTCTCAACTTCAGATTTCAGCAACAGGAAGATTTATGTCTGCTCCATTTACACATGTGTAAATATACACCGATCTACTGCTTAAAATTATTATTATTACTCTGAGACCAAATAGTAACTTGTTCTGTAGAGTTTTTAATCTATGTTAGCACAATTTTTATTGAGTTTCTCTGACTTCTCTGAGTGAAACCTTTAAACTTCAAGCTTAAAGTTATTTTAAACTCTTGACCAAAGCTTTGCCAAGACAACATCTACATGTGTCATCAAACTTCATATGTCTAGTTTTGTTTCTTAGAACATCCATTCTTAATCGCATGTTGTTTTGTGATTTGCTAACTCTTAAGCTGTGGTCACATTCTACACTTGATTACAAAAATTAAAAGAGCCAGGAATGAATAAAAGGGCTTTTTTCATCTAGACTGTATTTTTGGAGCTGAAATGCGCTGTCAATTTAGCACAATCTAAAATAAATGCCTTGTTGATGATCTTCACATGCGTCTCTGTGACAATGAAGTAATTCACTGCTCTGTCCCGTCACATTAAAGGCAATTCCAAAGCCTCCCTTTTGAGAATTAAATTAAAATGAGCAACATTTAACAAATCCTTTGAAAAAAAAAAATATATATATATATATATATATCTTATTTACTTTCATTATTTTATTTGAAACATCAGACTTCAGTACGGTTTTTAAAACAAGTTGTTTGGCCAAGAAAGAGTGTCATAGTTTCAGTAAACTGAATTGAAACATGTTAAAACAGCTCAATTAATCCAATAGTCTGGTCTTCATTAGCAACGCAAACAGCATCAGGAGAAGCGTTTTGAACCTCTTTCATTTTCATTGCTCTTTTTGGAAATCCTTCACTTGATTTCCCGTTCATCACTTCTTTGAAAGCACATTAAGCTGATCAAAACAGACTACACTCTCATTTTGACTGAGTTTATTAATGTAATCATAATCATTTTGATGCATCCTATGCATAATATTATAAATAAATGTCCCCTCATGCATGTAAAACTGATTTTTCCCCTGCCTCTATTTTAAGCAAAAACAAAAAAAGACGAGCGGAGAATAGTTTTTATTTTTACCTCCACATTTCTTGCGGGTCACTGGAGCAGAGCTCACCTGAGAGAAGAGCACATCTCAGGTGCTTCTGTGCTATTTGCAGCAGTTCTTCTTTCAGAGGCGTTTAAAAGCAGAGTTTGAGGTTTGCCTCATATTTATTTAATAAGCACCTACCACCTCATCTTTCTTTGATCTCTTCAGTCTGTTAGCCCTCATGACTCCCAGGCTATTCATGTGGTGGACTGTAAAACACTTTGCACATCACTTCAGAAACAAGGTTTATTCGTGTCATTGTGGAACACTGGCACAGTTTTGGTGGATAGCTTGTCATCACAATAAATGAACAATTAATTCTTAGTATTTCCATCTTTCAAGTGTTCAGTTTAAACCTTCACATTTTTACGAAAAACATATTTATATAAATACATTTTGCTGACATATTTTTGAACATTTATCTCACACAGAGTAATATAAAAGTGATTTTTTTTTTTTTGCAAAGTGAACATAATGCTCACTAAAAAAAATCTCCTGTTAGTGATCAAAATACAGGTTAACTGATGGTAAACTGTTTTCTTTTAACTCACAGTAGCATATAGTATTAAAAATGAACTCACGGTAGCATATAGTATTAAAAATGTAAAAATAAAAAATGTTGTTAAAATTATTTCTTTGAATTGCTTTTTTTTAAATCATGACTTTCATAAATTGTTGCTTTTACAATCCTGTTAAAAAGTTATTACAATTCATGAAAAAACATACATCAACGTGTCAAAGGAAGGAAAGAAGGAAGGAATAAGGTACTTTAGCTCCATCTGTTGTTCCTAAACATGAAGCAAACATCTTGTCAGAATCAGAATTAGAAAGGGCTTTATTGCCAAGTGTTTACACACACAAGAACTTTGTCTTGGTGACAGGAGCTTCCAGTGCAAAGAAAAAGTACAGACATATAATCTGACATACATATAATAGACATACAGAGCTATAATAAAATGAAATATAACCCTAATATTAAAGTCAAAGGTTTGTTAAAATATTTTTGGTCATCACAATAGTGTTAATCAGTTATTGAAGCCTGCAGTGTCTTGTTAACCTTCAATATGTTTTATAAAATAAAGGAAAAATTAAATGAAAAAAAATTATTAAAATAATTGTATACTTAAAAGCATATCAAAGTGCATCAAACGATCAAGACATGAATATGCCTGTCAAGGAAATATTTCAATAGCTACACAATTACATGTCAGCGCATATTTATGTCATTTGTACATTATAATTATTTGGAAAGGAAATAAACAGAACACAAACAAAAATATATGGGATTTTCCTCATTGCAAACATTCTCCAGTGAGGTGGCGTGAAAACAGAACAGCTGTTAATCCCTCACTGAATGATTCATCATTTTTGATGTTTTACCAGTTCAAAACAATATTCTGAAGATGTTTTTTCTTTGTTTTGAACATGATTACAGCCTGAAGAAACCGGTTGCTATTTCACACTAAATTGACTTTTTCATTGGAGCCAAATTTGACATTGTGATTTCTTTTGGTCTTCTTTCAAAAGTGTGAGTTTAAAATATCGTACCAATGTATTAATATGATATAGATAAGCAAATATATCGCATATATTTGAGGAGTGAACGAGCAATGGCAACGCTGCTCTCTTCCCCAAAACTACATTTCCCAGAAGGCCTTGACACAGGAAGTGGCGTCACTGTAGGTTGCGCTGCTACGTGTTCGGACGAGGCAGGAAGTTGACATGCCACGGTTGCTGCATTGCTTTTTGCACACTGATTAAAAATATCTTTGCTTTATTAGTTGCTGCTGCAGAGCAGGTGAGTGTCATATTTATTCACACCGAGCAGGAGCGACATGGTAGCTAACTTGTTTACCAGGTTATTATGTAGGACCGAGGCCCATGTAACAGCATAACCACTCTAATGCGTTGGATTGTACATGGTTTGTTGTTAATAACATTAACAATAGCAGGTTTACTTTTAAAACAGTGATCTGAGTGGTTAGTTGTAATGTTAGAGCTACTGTAGCATTGCTGTCAGTTGAGCTGTGTAAAGCAAACAAGAGTAAGAGGACTGATCTTGGATCAGCTCTACAGGTTTACACAGCAGATCATATGTATAGGAAGCAGAAGAACTGATGAACCGACAATACATTTGATTACGAAGCTTGATCAAAGTCTGTAGCTTAGGCTTCTTTCATGGACAGATCATAGATGTAGTTTTCAGACAGACACAGATCTACTGTAATGAAACTGTTTTGTCAAAACAGACTAAGCTATAATTGTTGGGAATGACCCAGCCACTCAAATTTAGTCACATAGTTTATTCCTAATGGGATTTAGGGATACATTTAGGAAGGTTTGTGTATTATATTTGGCCTACTGTTTTCATCTTTCTTTGGTTTGTTTGTAATAATGGCTGCCCACTGCTCCGGGTG
>NW_015505222.1:1673819-1707070 GCF_001515645.1 Sinocyclocheilus grahami | reverse complement strand
TCGCCGCAGAAAGTGTTCCGCAACTTCCAGTACCGCAAACAGACTAAAGACCAGTGGGCCCGGGACGACCCTGCATTCCTGGTGCTGCTCAGCGTCTGGCTGTGTGGTGAGCACTTTTGATGAAAACAGGGGAAGGATTTGGGAATGAAACGTGCATTGGCTCACTAATCATGTTTTCTCTGCAGTGTCGACGGTGGGCTTTGGTCTGGTTCTAGAAATGGGTTTTGTGGAGACGTTGAAGCTGTTGCTGTGGGTGGTTTTCATCGATTGTGTCGGAGTCGGGTTGCTCATATCTACACTCATGTGGTAAGGAGTCACACACACACTCACAAAGGCTGCCAAAAATGTGTGCATGACTTTAATGTTGAGCTTGCTGATGTGGTATTGATCCAGTTTCTTTTTCTGGGTTATGGATTTTTGCTTTTTCTTTATTATTGTTGTTAATTTCAGAATGAGGTCATATTTGCGAAGAAATTTAGACCTATATTTTACATTTTTTAAATTTACATTATTAGAAAATAACCCTGGGGAGGGTGGTTATGACCCCAGCATGAAGCAATGTTGTTATCATTAACTAAAATTATTATCAATTGTTGTTGGTAATTGAAATAAGGCTTAAATAAAGTAAAATATAAATAATGGATGTAAAACTTAAACTTCAAAAACTTAAGCTAAAGCTAAAATAAGAAATGTTGCCTTGGAAACTGACTGAAATAAGTTTATAAGTGCTAAAATTACTAAAACTAAAATAAAAATTTAAAGTTAATAAAAAATAAATTAATTAAAAATTAAACTAAAAATAAGTAGACGTTTTAAAATATGAAATGTTGCCTTGGAAACTGTCTGAAATAAGTTTATAAGTGCTAAAATTACTAAAACTAAAATTAAAAGTTAATAAAAAATAAATTAATTAAAAATTAAACTAAAAATAAGTAGACGTTTTAAAATATGAAATGTTGCCTTGGAAACTGGCTGAAATAAGTTTATAAGTGCTAAAATTACTAAAACTAAAATTAAAATTAAGTTAATTTAAAAAAAATAAAAATTAAACTAAAAATAAGTAGACTTTGTCGGCAATTGAAATAAAGGTAAATAAAATCTAATCTAAATATTACATGAAAAACGTAAACTTCAGAATCTGCAGCTAACTGAAAGAAGTTTAAGTACGTAAATTACTAAAACTGAAATAAAAAATTAAATAGAAATAAATATATATATATATATATAAATAGGTCAATAGAAATATACCAAAAAATACCAGTACAAAATAAAATAAAAAAAATAATAATAATGGCAAAAGACAAAATTTGTAAAATTAAAATGAAAACCAAAGAAAAAAACGTTTTAATAAATACTGTAATATATAAATGCTAAAAATCTAAATACTAAAAAAAAAACTATAATAGAAATAAATATATATATATATATATATAAATAGGTCAATAGAAATATACCAAAAAATACCAGTACAAAATAAAATAAAAAAACTAATAATAATGGCAAAAGACAAAATTTGTCAAATTAAAATGAAAACCAAAGAAAAAAACGTTTTAATAAATACTGTAATATATAAATGCTAAAAATCTAAATACTAAAAAAAAAACTAATTGACTGGCTTGACTGTACGTTGTCCTGTATAATACATAATTTCTTACCAAATAAATAAATGGACATGAAATACTGGTCTAACTTACTTTATTATGCTCAGGAAATCTGTTGCCTGGGGTTGCCAGATTGTACAGTTTAGTGGTTATTATACAATGTTGTCTGCTGTGACTGACAAATCAGAATCAAGTACTTTAAAGAATGACGTAATAAATCGACCTAACTTTACTGCAATATATCGTGAAGAGTTGTGACTGTAAAACTGTACAGTAATCCCTGTTTTTCTTCTCCAGGTTTGTCACAAACAAATATCTACTGAAACACCCTAGCCGAGATTACGATGTGGAGTGGGGCTACGCGTTTGACGTCCATCTAAACGCTTTCTACCCTCTCCTGGTCATTCTGCACTTTCTACAGCTATTCTTCATCAACCGTAAGTAAACAGGTGGATACATGAGTATAATAATACACTGTTTAGATGTTGTAAACACATCTTTTCCACTCTTTTGACAGATGTTGTGGTTATAAGTTCAGACTGGTTCCTGGGTTATTTTGTGGGAAACACCTTGTGGCTTATAGCCATCGCTTACTATATTTACATCACATTCCTGGGCTACAGCGGTAAGTGATTATGACTGTGTATTTTTACCATCCACACGCTAACATTATCTAATACTAATGCTCTCCTTGTTTCTTTAGCACTTCCGTTCTTAAAGAACACTGTGGTGCTTCTCTATCCCTTCGCTTTGCTCGGACTCCTGTATGTTTTCTCCATTTCGCTCGGCTGGAACTTCACTAAAGGTCTCTGCTGGTTCTACAAGCACAGGGTCCAGTAAAGGACAGCAGAACACATTGCGTCAGTGTGCTCTTAAAGACGGATTGGAAAGTGTGTTGTCACTCTTGGGACTTTCTGACTTTTTGTATTATCTGTAAATATCAGTTTGGTTGTAGAGGAAAAGAATTTCAATTGTTTATGGTGTCATGAACCTTTTTTCCCCCCTAATTTGATACTCAGCCCTCATTTAATGTTGTGATGTGTTTTTGAAAACGCAAACACGGGAAAGTGCATAAAATATCTGCTAGGATGCTGCACTTTTTACTTGTGAAAACGTGTACAATAAAGATATTTTTAAAGAAACAGATGTTTAGTTCATTAAGTGTTGTCCTCTAATGTATTTTGAGATGTATGAAATTTAAACGCATGCATATGGTTTCGATCGCAGAAAATACAATATCCCATTTGCAGCAGCATATAGTAATATTCAGGTGTTTATTGAAAATTATAATGGATTCTTTTCTTTTTTTCTTTTCTTTTTTTTATTGAATTCTAAAATACAAAACATTCCAGTAGGTTCTCAAGTCATTTATCAAACAACGTAAATAAATAAGGATACGATAGTAACTACATAAAAATTTTTTTTTTTAATATAATATATTTTATTTCACTTTTTTTATTTTACTGTATTAAATTTCAAGCTGTTTTTGTTTGGAAATCTTTTTTTTTTATTATTGTAAATGCCGAACAATTAACATTTAATACCATAATTAAATATTACAAACCGGACAATCACATATGTGACCCTGCAGCACAAAAGCAGTGTTAAGTCGCTGGGGTATATTCGTAGCAATAGCCAACAATACATTGTATGGGTCAAAATTAAAGATTTTTCTTTTATGCCAAAAATCATTAGGATATTAAGTAAAGATCATGTTCCATGAAGATATTTTGTAAATTTTCGACCGTAAATATATCAAAACTTCATTTTTGATTAATACATTGCTAAGGACTTCATTTGGACAACTTTAAAGATGATTTTATCAATATTTTGATTTTGTTGCACCCTCAGATTCCAGATTTTCAAATAGCTGTATCTTGTTTAAATCTCAATTTCAAAAAATTGACCCTTATGACTGGTTTTGTGGTCCAGGGTCACATTTTATGAAAGAAAAGGAAGACATAAAGAAAATTGGAAATCTTTATTATTATTATTAATGCTTAAACAGACAACAAAAAGGGAACATAGCCAAGGGATCGCATACAAATCCAGAAAATAACCAATAATTATAAATAAACATAATTAATATACACACACATTAACAATAAATAAAAAATTGTTACAAAAAAACAGAATGTGAATGACGTTTCAGAGACATTGCAATGAGATTCAAACGATCCCAAACAAGGAAATCATCTAAATGCAATTTTCTTTGAATACTTATGTATAATATTTCAGAAATCTCAGGGATTTTTTTTATTATTTACAAGATGAGATTTTAGAAGTGAGTTTAATTCAATTTTAAAAATGGGATAGGATGGGAAATGATTTGCGAATTTTTGTTTGTGAATGGAAAATGTACCATATATATATATATATATATATATTATAGTATAGGGGTTTATTTTTAGTGTTATTATAATAAAAAATAATGTATCTTAAAATAATAAATAGTTTTTTATGCTTTATTTATTCAATGTCACAAGAACAAGAGGTATTACATATATTCACACGATCAAATTAACATTAGCTGCCAAAAAAGAAAAGAAAAAAGAAAGGCAGAAAATGACATCAATTACACAGCTTTCACTGCATTACATGTTTTCAGTGCTTTTTAGTTTTTTGTTTGTTCCAAGAGATTCACATTTCATTTAGTCATTTATAAAACGTGAAAAGTTTGGTCTACATTGAGCCCATTTCGTCTTATGCTTATGAAATTTTCCTACCGTTCAAATGTTCGTTTTCTGTATAAAAAAGTACATCAAATATTCAAAGTCCTATCATACACTCCATTTTCTCTTAATATAGACTTCCAAATCCTTCCAAAATAATCTTCAATTTTAAAAATGGGATAGGATGGGAAACGATTTGCGAATTTTTGTTTGTGAATGGAAAATGTACCATATATATATGTATATATATAGTATAGGGGTTTATTTTTAGTGTTATTATAATAAAAAATAATGTTTTATTTATTCAATGTCACAAGAACAAGAGGTATTACATATATTCACACGATCAAATTAACATTAGCTGCCAAAAAAGAAAAGAAAAAAGAAAGGCAGAAAAGGACATAAATTACACAGCTTTCACTGCATTACATGTTTTCAGTGCTTTTTAGTTTTTTGTTTGTTCCAAGAGATTCACATTTCATTTAGTCATTTATAAAACGTGAAAAGTTTGGTCTACATTGAGCCCATTTCGTCTTATGCTTATGAAATTTTCCTACCGTTCAAATGTTCGTTTTCTGTATAAAAAAGTACATCAAATATTCAAAGTCCTATCATACACTCCATTTTCTCTTAATATAGACTTCCAAATCCTTCCAAAATAATCTTGAGTAAACACAATGAAAAAAAAAGAAGATGCAAAATAGTTTCTTTTTCTTGACCACAAAATGCACAGGTACACAAAATATTAAGCTTAAATCTTTCCACTGGATAAATTCTATGTGTTCACAGTATTTGGTAAGAAACTTCCTTCTTATTTAAGATGCAAAATAGTTTCTTTTTCTTGACCACAAAATGCACAGGTACACAAAATATTAAGCTTCAATCTTTCCACTGGATAAATTCTATGTGTTCACAGTATTTGGTAAGAAACTTCCTTCTTATTTGTCAGTTTCCATGCTTTAACCCAAGAGATATTACCAAATAAAGCAGGTTAGGACACTAAGAGCACTAAGAGCATTCCTTGTAATATTATTGCTACACTGTTGTTTTAAAACAATAAAAAAATATTAAAGAGTTTTTGGAAATCTTTAAAAAAAAAAATTAAAATCGGATGAAAATATACAATCACCTTCAGGAGAGCATTAACAAAGAAAAGAAGAAAGAAGTAAGAAAAAGAGGAGAAATAAAACAATAAGGGAGTATGTAGCTTAAAATAAAGGGGGGAAAATATCATAATAATAATAATAAAAGAGTGCCAGACTTTGTTAGGCGCGCGCGCACCTCTATGTTCTTCTCACGCGCTCCGTCGTAACGTCACGTGACGTCAGACAGCAGCATGGCGGCCAAGGTGACTCCGGCGACTCCGCATTTGACTGAAAAATTGCGTTTTCATGTCTCAGCTGTCCACTTTTAAATACAGTTGCTGACTTTTAACGGCAGAAAGGCTAGTAGATGCGTAAATGGGTGGAGTAGAGACAATGATAAACGTTTTTAAGGGACCGGCGCGAGCATCACTGAGCTTATCGCGACACTCCCGCGGACACTGACTGAGTTTAGTGTCTGAGAGGATCATAAAACCATAAATAAATAGTAGAATTGTGTGTTAAACCGCATTAATCTGCCCTATAGCGGGCTTTTGTGTTGTTAGAGATTGGGTTTGTTTATCAAATGTACTCAGGCGTGCGAGGATCCTGCTGTGTGGGCGTAACGTTAATCGTCGTTACAGAGACTTCATGTGTGTAATTACTGACTTGTTATTTTGGGTTTTGTTAAAACTAGGTTCTTTCTGTTTTGCGTGCGTTATTATGTGAAAGGTTTGTGTGCCAGAAAGTCCCAATAATGTTAAAGCCCGCAAAGATCGTTTGATATTTAAATGAGCATTTCGAAATAAATGTAGTTTTGCACACTAGACTAACGTTAGGCCTCGTCTCTCTGTAAAACCTTGTGGACTCGGGGGAAAGACCTTTAATAGATGCAGAAAGAGCTCTAAGCATGCAATGCACTTCGCTAAATATTGTAGTGGTTCTGTGGCTATAATTACAGATCATAGCTCTTAAGATTCACAATTCATCTCTATAGAAATCAAGAAACCTTAATGTTATTCTGTGCTGTTGTTGTTTTGCAGGTGCAGCTAACCAAAAGGGCCGACCCTAATGAGCTAAAGGGCATCTTTCAAAAGGTACGTTTAAACAGCAGAAAAGCTTAATTTTGGTGTAACATCAGGTTATGATGTTTTTTAGTTTCATCTTTTACACTGTAGTCAATTCCAATGAGAAACCAGGTCTGCAACTTCAGAAGCCAGTGTAGATAGTGTCATGACTTTGGCCTGTCATTAGATCTTTATTTCCTTGGTGCGTTTTTAATTGTCACTCTATTGTCGTCTCCTTTTCCCCCAAAGCAACTGAAAGAGAAACTCACATGCTTGGGAAAGTCTAGTGTGTTTGTGTTTGTGGGAAAACAGTTTATTGTGTGTATTCTTCATTTTCAAGCATGAATAGGGAAATCTAATCTCCCTCCCTCATTATATGTCAGCCAGGGCTTTTATATTGGTGTAGTGATTTGTGATTTCCGCTGGAGAGATCTTGTGCGTCTGTCAGCTGAGAGTAGTTGTTTCTTTGGCTGTGTTGGTTCGCTTTGGTGGCTAGTAACTCAGCGACTTGCGTACGATGTGACTCTATTAATAGGACTCAAGCGTGTGCGATGGATGTTTGGAGGAAGACCTGAATGTCAGGGCAGTAGTTGGATGAGTGAAGAATGTCTCGATAAGGTCAGAGGACATCTCGCTTTAGTTTTTTGTGTCCTGTTTAGCTGCTGCTGATCAAAACTGGGAAAATACACAACTCACGTGGCACATGAATATTGATTGTCACCTTTGCCCATTTGTCCAACTAGGCAAATGTTGGTACTTGGTAAATAGATACAGTTTCAGCTTGCATATTGCCAACACCGTTGTTTGGAAGAAAGCCGGTGTTGTTTTACACAACCGACTACTTTTTAGTATCTTAAATGTCTGCATGCTTAATGACATTGATTATCAGGTTCTTCTTTATGCAAATAAATCATACTAAGTGCCCTACAAATGAGGATAATACAAATGAAGAGTTAATTTGCAAAAACAGATAACTCCGTTTTTAAAAATTTTCAAAAATCATGTATTTTTTTTAAAATTCTGCATTCTAATTAATATCAATCAAACTGCAGTTGGGTTGTTTTGATTCAATAATAATAATAAAAATACAGCTAACTAAAACAATAAAAACATTATAACACAATAAAAAACATGATTTAAGAAAATTAATAAAAAAGGAGTTATCTGTTTTTGCAAATAAACTCTTCAAATGCACATTTAATCATGCTTTACATCCAACACAGATGCTGTAACTGTGTTTGTGTTGTTTTTCCTCAGTATGCCAGTGTGGTGGATAAGGATGGAGAGCAGTACATGACACCCAATGATTTTGTGCAGAAGTTTTTGGGCCTCCACACACAGCTCCACTACAACCCTAAAACTGTGCAGCTGCTCGCCGGTGTGGCAGATACTACAAAAGATGGGTGAGACAAACATCCTGTTTTTTTGTCTCTTTTTCTGTGTTTTAATTATTGATGGTTTGATATGAAGCCTAAACCTCAGCTCAGATCTAGAAATGCACCCACTTTCATGAGATTTTTCTTTTTTTTTTGCAGTAGCAGCCAGATGCATATGGCAAAATTTCTGTATTGCACATACACTATTGCTCAAACATTTGGGTCTGTAAGATTTTTTTCAAAGAAGGAGGCTGTATTTATTTGATCAGAAATACAGTAAAAACCGTAATATTGTGAAATATTGTTACAATTTAAAATAACTAAAATAAATATTATTGCAATAAAAATATATTGTAAGATGCAATTCATTTCTGTGCAAAGCTGAATTTTCAGCATAATTCCTCCAGTCTTCAGTGTCACAAGATCCTTCAGAAATCATTCTAATATACTGATTTGCTGCTCAAGAGCAAAGTGTGTGAAAGAGATTGCAGAATGACCATAGGTTTGTGTTTTCAGTGTTTCTTCTATTTATTTTTTGTCCATTCAGACTGATCTCGTTCCAAGAGTTTCTGGCCTTTGAGTCAGTGCTGTGTGTGCCTGATGCCCTCTTCATCGTGGCCTTCCAGCTATTTGACAAGACGGGCACTGGATGTGTGTCCTTCGGTGAGAACAGTATTGACTGTATATAAATGTTCAGCCTTATTTCAAATGAACTTCTGTATTTGTACATGCTGACATCAAACTCCATTGAAATCAGTTCAAGAGTTTAGAATTTGTGTGGTGTATGGAGATTACTATGTAGGTCATTCCAGTTCATCCACCTTTTCATTTAATGCTGCCTACAGTATGTAGATGGCAAGGCAGCTTGCAGTGTTTTTGACACGTAGTGTTTTATTCCCTTTACAGAGTCAGCTGATCGTAATGTAATTATGCTAAACAAACAAACAGCTTAACCTTGAACACAGAGACATTCATTCATGCACATGTTCACGTGTTCAGTGGACCTTTAAAACACTGTCAGTAATGTTGCAACGCCCGTTATGTTCTTCAGGAGTGTAAATCTGAGCCTTCCGTGTGTTTACAGAGAACGTGCGTGATATCTTCAGCCAGACCACCGTGCACCACCACATTCCCTTCAACTGGGACTGCGAGTTCATCCGCTTGCATTTCGGCAATGACAGAAAAAAAAGTTTCAGCTACCTGGAGTTCACCCAATTCCTGCAGGTACCACACCCAAACAGTTAAACACCCTCAGAGTTATGTAAATATCATATTACATTTTTCTTGTTGTTATAAAATATTTGATACCTTAAAGGGGTGAGCGGATGCGACATGCACTTTTACTTTTTTTAGTTTGAACTGAAATGTGTGTTGGCAGTATGTGTACACAACCACCCTGTAATGATAAAGATCCACCCAGTGTTTTTTTTTTTTTATCTCGTTAAATAATTTCCCCTTTCTCAAATCAAGCCGTTCTCAGATGCCTGTCTGTGGTGACGTCACACAGACCAAGGGCGCTCCCACGATAGTTTGATTGACAGTGGCGTTTTACCTTAGACCCGCCTTGAGTGAGCTGTCATCAGTCCGCCATTGTTTCACCGCTGGAGCAGATGTAGACAAGAATGACTCCTAAGCGATTGAGGTGTTCTGTTGTTGGATGTAATAATGAACATAGCAGTCGTCGTTTACTCCCGACATCTGAGCCGCTGAGGACGCAGTGGATTGTTTGTTTTTGAAGGAAATGCGCCCCTGATCTACATAAATGTGTCTATGTTTGCGCAAATCATTCGTGATGCAGCTTCACCTCCAGAAGAAGTGAGTATAAGGTTTTTTGATGAATCTTTGCAAATCGCCTTTCGTAATGTGCTAGTTAGCAAGTTTCACGATGAATGCGGCTAAAGTTTACCGTCTCTCAGGGAGAAATTTTAACCAAACTATGTTACAGACTTTTCATTAAGACCCTAAAGAACCATATCAACTTCCGATGACCCCTTTAATATACGTTTTAAATAATAACAGTTATAATAATAATGGTGTAATTATATTGTAATATGAAATACTATTATTTTCTTCATAGTAATAATACATTTAATTTAGTAAAATTTTTCAATATAATAAACGATTATTATTTTTATACGATATAATATTTAGTATACTATAATTTAATAACATTAAATATTATTTAATATATAAAATTATACATACATTTTAGTTTAATATAAAATATTTCATATTTTAATCATTCAATTAAATTGAATCATACTTATCTTTTAATGTAACATTAATCATTTAAATATAATAAACGATGAATGATATTTTACTACAATAATGTATCATTGATTTAATATAATAAAATAATATTTTATATTTCAGTTAATTAAATTTTTCAATATAGTAATAATTTAATCATATTTTAATATAATAAGGCCCCTAGAATGAAATTAATAAAAAAGGAGTTATCTGTTTTTGCAAATAAACTCTTCAAATGCACATTTAATCATGCTTTACATCCAACACAGATGCTGTAACTGTGTTTGTGTTGTTTTTCCTCAGTATGCCAGTGTGGTGGATAAGGATGGAGAGCAGTACATGACACCCAATGATTTTGTGCAGAAGTTTTTGGGCCTCCACACACAGCTCCACTACAACCCTAAAACTGTGCAGCTGCTCGCCGGTGTGGCAGATACTACAAAAGATGGGTGAGACAAACATCCTGTTTTTTTGTCTCTTTTTCTGTGTTTTAATTATTGATGGTTTGATATGAAGCCTAAACCTCAGCTCAGATCTAGAAATGCACCCACTTTCATGAGATTTTTCTTTTTTTTTTGCAGTAGCAGCCAGATGCATATGGCAAAATTTCTGTATTGCACATACACTATTGCTCAAACATTTGGGTCTGTAAGATTTTTTTCAAAGAAGGAGGCTGTATTTATTTGATCAGAAATACAGTAAAAACCGTAATATTGTGAAATATTGTTACAATTTAAAATAACTAAAATAAATATTATTGCAATAAAAATATATTGTAAGATGCAATTCATTTCTGTGCAAAGCTGAATTTTCAGCATAATTCCTCCAGTCTTCAGTGTCACAAGATCCTTCAGAAATCATTCTAATATACTGATTTGCTGCTCAAGAGCAAAGTGTGTGAAAGAGATTGCAGAATGACCATAGGTTTGTGTTTTCAGTGTTTCTTCTATTTATTTTTTGTCCATTCAGACTGATCTCGTTCCAAGAGTTTCTGGCCTTTGAGTCAGTGCTGTGTGTGCCTGATGCCCTCTTCATCGTGGCCTTCCAGCTATTTGACAAGACGGGCACTGGATGTGTGTCCTTCGGTGAGAACAGTATTGACTGTATATAAATGTTCAGCCTTATTTCAAATGAACTTCTGTATTTGTACATGCTGACATCAAACTCCATTGAAATCAGTTCAAGAGTTTAGAATTTGTGTGGTGTATGGAGATTACTATGTAGGTCATTCCAGTTCATCCACCTTTTCATTTAATGCTGCCTACAGTATGTAGATGGCAAGGCAGCTTGCAGTGTTTTTGACACGTAGTGTTTTATTCCCTTTACAGAGTCAGCTGATCGTAATGTAATTATGCTAAACAAACAAACAGCTTAACCTTGAACACAGAGACATTCATTCATGCACATGTTCACGTGTTCAGTGGACCTTTAAAACACTGTCAGTAATGTTGCAACGCCCGTTATGTTCTTCAGGAGTGTAAATCTGAGCCTTCCGTGTGTTTACAGAGAACGTGCGTGATATCTTCAGCCAGACCACCGTGCACCACCACATTCCCTTCAACTGGGACTGCGAGTTCATCCGCTTGCATTTCGGCAATGACAGAAAAAAAAGTTTCAGCTACCTGGAGTTCACCCAATTCCTGCAGGTACCACACCCAAACAGTTAAACACCCTCAGAGTTATGTAAATATCATATTACATTTTTCTTGTTGTTATAAAATATTTGATACCTTAAAGGGGTGAGCGGATGCGACATGCACTTTTACTTTTTTTAGTTTGAACTGAAATGTGTGTTGGCAGTATGTGTACACAACCACCCTGTAATGATAAAGATCCACCCAGTGTTTTTTTTTTTTTATCTCGTTAAATAATTTCCCCTTTCTCAAATCAAGCCGTTCTCAGATGCCTGTCTGTGGTGACGTCACACAGACCAAGGGCGCTCCCACGATAGTTTGATTGACAGTGGCGTTTTACCTTAGACCCGCCTTGAGTGAGCTGTCATCAGTCCGCCATTGTTTCACCGGCGGAGCAGATGTAGACAAGAATGACTCCTAAGCGATTGAGGTGTTCTGTTGTTGGATGTAATAATGAACATAGCAGTCGTCGTTTACTCCCGACATCTGAGCTGCTGAGGACGCAGTGGATTGTTTGTTTTTGAAGGAAATGCGCCCCTGATCTACATAAATGTGTCTATGTTTGCGCAAATCATTCGTGATGCAGCTTCACCTCCAGAAGAAGTGAGTATAAGGTTTTTTGATGAATCTTTGCAAATCGCCTTTCGTAATGTGCTAGTTAGCAAGTTTCACGATGAATGCGGCTAAAGTTTACCGTCTCTCAGGGAGAAATTTTAACCAAACTATGTTACAGACTTTTCATTAAGACCCTAAAGAACCATATCAACTTCCGATGACCCCTTTAATATACGTTTTAAATAATAACAGTTATAATAATAATGGTGTAATTATATTGTAATATGAAATACTATTATTTTCTTCATAGTAATAATACATTTAATTTAGTAAAATTTTTCAATATAATAAACGATTATTATTTTTATACGATATAATATTTAGTATACTATAATTTAATAACATTAAATATTATTTAATATATAAAATTATACATACATTTTAGTTTAATATAAAATATTTCATATTTTAATCATTCAATTAAATTGAATCATACTTATCTTTTAATGTAACATTAATCATTTAAATATAATAAACGATGAATGATATTTTACTACAATAATGTATCATTGATTTAATATAATAAAATAATATTTTATATTTCAGTTAATTAAATTTTTCAATATAGTAATAATTTAATCATATTTAAATATAATAAGGCCCCTAGAATGGTGTACTTACATTTATTTTTTTGCCAGCAGGATTTAACTGACCCATGCCAACTTTGGCAAAATTTCTATATAAGTACATCCTTTAACAAAAATCTAATTTGTGCTGTCTGTGCTTGTTGTCATAGGAGCTGCAGCTGGAGCACGCGAGACAGGCGTTCGCACAGAAAGACAAGGTCAAGAGCGGCGCTGTTTCTGCCCTGGACTTCAGTGACATCATGTCCACCATCAGACACCACATGCTCACACCTTTTGTGGAGGAAAACCTTGTGTCTGTAAGTGTGCAGCGCTCTTTTCCATCTGGTGAGATGTTTGTTGTGAAGTTACTGTGAAAGGTTTAAGTGTATGTGTCCTCTTAGGCAGCAGGAGGTGGCACCTCTCACATGGTGAGCTTCTCCTACTTCAATGCCTTCAACTCTCTCCTGAACAACATGGAACTGATCCGTAAAATCTACAGCACTCTGGCTGGGTCTCGCAAGGATACGCTCGTCACTAAAGGTGCGTGCTGTCTGTCATATCCATTTCTGTTCATCTGCACATCAGAATAACGTTTTTAAGTATTATCTAACATTTTCTTCATCTGTAGAGGAGTTTGTTCATGTTGCAAATAAGTTTGGTCAGATTACCCCCATGGAAATCGACATCCTGTTCCAGCTATCAGGACTGCACTCCCAAACAGGGTACTCTCCTTTTAAAAAAAAAACAACAACAACAAAAAACAAGTTCATCCACACATAATATAAGCAGCATTATCAGCTGATCATGTGTTTGTTTATGTTATGATGTGTAGACGATTAAACCTGGCTGATATCGAGAGGATAGCACCACTGGAGGAAGGAGTCCTGCCTTATAATCTAGCTGAGGTGCAGAGACAGGTGAGCTTATCTGTATAAATGGTCAGATAAGAGACTATTAGGGGTTGTATAAATGTGTATATTACTGTGAGAACATTGTGATGTTATCTGTGAGCTTGCCTTAGCTAACACCACTAATTATGGCACAAAACACGCTTTCACTACTAGGGGTTTGATACAACTCTCCCTTTCTTCAGAAGATGCAAAAATCAGGTTTAAACTTAATATTCAGGCTGCTGTCATATATCTCAAATCCAGATCGGCCCAGAATTGTGCATTTAGTTTGATGCCTCACATGCTTACTACTTGCTGTCTTTCTGTCATTGCAGCATTCACATGCGGATGTTTCTCGGTCTGTGTGGCTGCAGGCAGCAGAGTCAGCTTACAGATTTACTCTGGGCTCCATCGCTGGAGGTTCGAGTTTATGAGTTCTGCTCATTTCTTACATTAAAGACCCCACAAAATGAGTACAGTTTTCCATTCTGTGTTACGTATTTCATTATGGCAAAGGAAGTTAATAGCAGGATGTGTCAAGGGGACATGCTACATGCAGATGGTATTAGGAAGGAGGGACATTGTCTTTCTATAAAGCATTTTATTGGCAAAAATTTCCATATGCCAGTGTGCAAGATGAGTTGTTGATATTTTTGGTCCGTTTTCCTAGAAGTGTTAAACTGTCATTTTTAAATATGCATTGCATTTCAAGTTAATTGTCATCTTTTATGAGTGTGACTTCAATGCTAAGAGAAACTGACTGAAAAACACAAGTCCAATTTCATTCTTTAAAAGAGGTCAGTCAAAAGTGACAGTAAAGACATAATGTCACAACAGATTTCCATTTCAAATCAAAATTGTTCTTTTGAACTTAAAGGTATGGCAGTTTGCACAAAAATATTAAGCTGCACAACTGTTTTCAACATTGATAATAATAATGTTTCTTGAGCAGCAAACCAGCATATTAGAATGATTTCTGAAGAATCATGTGACACTGAAGACTGGAGTAATGATGCTGAAAATACAGCTTTGATCACAGAAATCATTTAGATTTTAAAATATCTTACAATAGAAAACCGATATTTTAAATTGTAATGGTGTTTCAAAATATTACCGTTTTTATTGTATTTTTTTAATCATAAATGCAGCTTTGGTGAGCACAAGGGACTTTCCAACCCCAAATTTTCGAGTGGTAGTGCATATCTGTTTTTATTTCAAAAGAACAATCATGTTTTCCATAGCCTCTTTAAGTGCACAATATATGCTGTTTTCAATGGATAAGTGTATGTGTAATTGCACTTGAGTGAAATGTAATTTATCCTGTGTGTGTGTTTATAGCCACGGGTGCCACAGCTGTGTACCCCATAGACCTGGTCAAGACCCGAATGCAGAACCAGCGCTCCACCGGCTCCTTCGTAGGAGAGCTCATGTACAAGAACAGCTTTGACTGCGCCAAGAAAGTCCTGCGATACGAGGGCGTCTTCGGCTTTTATAGAGGTTGGATTCGTCTTATGCTATGTTTGTCTTCATGTTTCTTAACCTTGATCTCACTTTCTTTTTTCCTACTTTCTTCGTGTGTCTGTGTTTTTCCCCCTACAGGTCTTGTACCCCAGCTCATCGGAGTGGCTCCAGAAAAAGCCATCAAGCTCACTGTATGTCATTAAACATCTGGACATCCTGTAGAAAGCTGTTTCTGAGCCGATGACAGTAAAGCCAATTACACGAGTCCCTCTGTGTCTGTCTTCCAGGTGAA
Organism: Sinocyclocheilus grahami; assembly: GCF_001515645.1. Lineage (NCBI taxonomy): Eukaryota > Metazoa > Chordata > Actinopteri > Cypriniformes > Cyprinidae > Sinocyclocheilus > Sinocyclocheilus grahami. The sequence goes on along the minus strand of NW_015505222.1, from coordinate 1,691,564 downwards.
TGACTTTGTGAGAGACAAATTTACCACAAAAGATGATACGATAGCTCTGGCTGCTGAGATTCTCGCTGGTGGATGTGTGAGTATAAGAGAATAATCAGAATATAAAAAAAATTAGCACAATTTTTCTGACCCTAAACTTTTGAATTGTACATAGTTCGAACTGGGTTATGTTGTACTTAAATGGCAAAATGTTCTGTCTTTCCAGGCCGGTGGGTCACAGGTTATCTTCACCAATCCGCTGGAAATTGTTAAGATTCGTCTGCAGGTGGCCGGTGAGATCACTACAGGCCCCAGAGTGAGCGCACTCAACGTAGTCCGAGATCTTGGCTTTTTTGGCCTGTACAAGGTGGGGAAATCGCAGATTTTTAAAACGGTGTATCGAACAACAATTGCCATTGTAACTGCTCTTTATTCATATACACTCAAATGTTACTGTCTTCCTCCACAGGGTGCGAAGGCTTGTTTCCTGCGTGATATCCCCTTCTCTGCCATCTATTTCCCCGTTTATGCCCATACGAAGGCAGGTCTGGCAGATGAGGATGGAAGGCTGGGGGCTCTGCAGCTGCTGACCGCTGGAGCCATCGCAGGTCAGAACGTGCCTCACGCTTGTACTTTGTGATGCTGACACAGTGCGGTTACAGTTAAGGACTTGTGTGCGAGTGGGTGTCTATTTTGCACTTGTTTTAGAGTTTATCCCGTTCAAAACTCTGCTGTGTGATTGTTAACAATCAAAAAAACAATTCAAAACGCAAGATTTTTGGTGTAAAATGACTGAAGAGTACCAGAATGTTTTTACTTTTTTTCTTTTACTTTCATGAAATGAAAATGCACCCCACATGTATTTAAAAGCAAACTACTGATCTTATTATTATCTGTATGCATCTCATTTTTGCCATTGTAAATTTTAATCAAAATGTCTGAACTTGATCTTCTGAGAAAAAGACTTTATTTAATTATTTAGTCCTCTTAAAACCCATCTTAAATGCAAGCTTGCATTCATCTGAAAATCATAATTTCCCTCAAAGTAACATATATGAATGAATCATGCATGATAAGACTAGATCATGTATTAATAGATGTCTGGATGATTTTATTTTACAGGTGTCCCGGCTGCTTCGCTTGTCACCCCTGCTGATGTCATCAAAACACGACTGCAGGTGGCTGCTCGCGCCGGTCAGACGACTTACTCTGGAGTGATCGACTGCTTCAGGAAGATCTTAAAGGAGGAAGGATTCCGAGCTCTGTGGAAGGGAGCTGGAGGTATACACACACACACACACACACACACACACAGATATCATTTCAGTCACATCCATACTCACTCCCAGTCCTCTCTCTGTGTTCTCTGTAGCTCGTGTGTTCCGTTCGTCTCCTCAGTTCGGTGTGACCCTGGTGACCTACGAGCTCCTGCAGCGATGGTTCTACGTTGACTTCGGAGGACAGTAAGTATTGATCATGTTGAGCACACTTTTTACTGCATGAAATGTTAAGAAACGTGCCTCACCAGAGGATTCACACAGCATGAGGACGTCTTTTAAATATAGATCTGATGAATGAGCTACATCCAGAACTACCATAGTGGTAGTTCTAAAACAGCTGATGTACACGTTTTTGCACATCACTTGAATTCTGTATTCATTTGCCAGCAATCCAGCTACAAACAATTGAAATGGCTAAAATGTTAGATTCTTATATTGATAATACACACTACTGTGCAAAGTTTTGGGGTCAGTGAGAGTTTTCTTTTTGAAAGAAATTAATACTTTTATTAAGCAAGGATGTATAAAATTGGTCAAAAATGACATGAAAAACATTTGTTAGAAAAGATTTCAATTTCAAATAAATGATGTTCTTTTAAACGTTCTGTTCATCTAAGCATACTGAAAAAGCTGAATTAGCAGCACAGCTGTTTTCAGCGTTGATAATAATAATAATAAATGTTTCTTGAGCAGTAAATCAGCATATTAGAATGATTTCTGAAGGATTATGTGACACAGAAGACTGGAGGAATGATGCTGAAACATTCAGCTTTGATCACAGGAATAAATGACACTATATTTTGAATCACTTTGTGCTCGCTCAGGTTGACTTGCATGACTTCAGAGTGCAGGGTGTTGGAGAAAGGGTGTTGTAAAGTACTTAATTCAGTGGAAATTAGCAAACAACTGAGAAAAATGGCATGTCGAGTCACTTTGGATAAGCATTTGCTGTAAGAAAAAATCTCTTCTCTTCCCTTCTAGTCGCCCTGCTGGTTCTGAACCAACGCCCAAATCCCGGATCTCTGAGCTTCCTCCTGTCAGTTCTGAGCACGTCGGCGGTTACCGTCTGGCAGCCGCCACCTTCGCCGGTGTGGAGAACAAGTTCGGACTGCACCTGCCCAAGTTCAAATCCTCCGGGGTCACGGCCATTCACTCCAGAATGCCCAAGGAACAAGCCGACGCTTCGTAAAGTCACGCCCCGCCCACCACGGCCTTGTCCTCCAATGGCTGCATGCCTCCCTCCCGCCCGCCCGCCCGCAGTACATTTGCCTACATTTTTTTTCTTTCATTTTAATTTCATTCAGTTGAGTTTTTAGGTGGGGGACATGGGAAATTATACTCTCTTTCAGAGTCTTGTTGCTTTAACCCATATCAGTGACTCAGTTTTGACGAAGAACACTGGTTAAAGCTCATAGTTAGTGTATTTTCTGAAGCACAGGGTAGACGTTTGCCACACTGATCGAGACCTAAAGCGACACGCGCAGTGAAAAATCTAACAAGGGCTCTAGAGAAGTTCATCAGCCACCGAAACGAAAGCTAAAGAGCTTTTCATGAAACACTCCTGAAAGAGAAACCATGACATGTACTGTCAGTTTTGTGTTCCTCTGCTCCCCAAGATGCACATTTGCTGCTTTTGAGTTTTCTTCTCATGATTATGATGTATTGATGTGACTGAAGCATGCTGTAGCGCTCTTCATTTGCTCAATAGGCTTTGCGTAGCTTGCACATGTACATCTCATGCACAGAGACGTGTTTCTCTCTCTCTCCGTCACACTGACTGATGTACAGAGGTTTCAAAACTTGACCGATTGATCGGAGAAATCATGGTTGACTCAAATGTAGAAAATAATTTAAATGCATTTCATTCTTGTATTTTATGGAAATAAATCAATGCGGTTACATTTTATTTCTAGTTTGTGAAGGTTTTATTGAGTTTATTACTGCAAGTTACAAAAGAGGTCAGTGATAAAGTGAATTAGTGAAGCCGTTGGAGGATCAAACACACGCAAGATCAACACGCTTGTCCTGGTCATGTAAATCAGGGATCCCACACATCTGACCAAACAAAATAAAAAATGCATGCTCAAAGCACAGCTTCTAGCTGAGGAAGTATATTGCATAGGGTTAGGCTTGATTTTTTTTTTGACTTTGCTCATTGTGCTTTTGAAAGTCCAATCATATTCCCATCTAAATTAGGGAATTTTAACCAAATATGAATAAATGTGCATCTAAAATATTTTAAAATACTTTTAGGAACTCTTAATATTGTCATGTGTAGTTATGAATGTTGTTTTATATTCATTATGAATAAATTAACCCATTAACTGTGTATGGGTATATATAGATTTTAAAATTCCCTTATCTGATCTGTGTTTTCATGATTGTGTGACCCTGATGAGTCCATTCAGATGTTCAGAAACTTCCTTCATTTCAGAAAAACAATATTTAAAAGAAACCGACAAGCTTTGGTTCAGAATGTTTGTCTAGATTAAGGCAGGTTTGACTTTATGGACTGATTAAGTTTTTTTTTTTTATCAAGTACATTTTCATTTTAGTTGTTCTGAACCATTTAAAGCCGCAATATTTTAACTCTTTTCCCGCCAAACATGAAATTTTCCGGGTTTCCACTGTTGTACGCTAGGGGGCGCTATTATACATATCCTGAATGAGGCTAGAAAGTGCGATCAAAAACACAGACCAAGAAGACGCAGAAACGAGCGATCTCATATGTATGCATATGAAAAATAATGCGATCATCAACGCTAACCGCATATAAATGAAAACTGCCTAATTCTACAGAGTGAAATGTCAATCCAGAAAGTGGTAGATGCCTGTGCAAGCTTTGGGAGTACTGATGGAAGCAATCTACTGCATCTTTGCTTTGATAATATTACTGAATATGATAACTTATGAATATGATTACTAGTATTTGATAAAAATGCGATTTTCTCAGCTTGTTGCTTTTTTATGAAACCTACCAACATTCAAGTGTTGATAAAAAAGCAATTATTGAAGCTAGAATTGTTTTCGTTTGAAAATCGAGGGTCTGATCTTTATTTTGATGTATTGTGTGTTCAGATATTCATACAACAAAATCTTCTGGGGGACGTGACATTTTAGTAAAAATCCGCTAAATCGCTGGCGGTGGCTGGCAACGTTTTTCAAAATGCTGGCGGGGAAAGAGTTAAACTCCAGGCTAAATTCACATAACATCTATTAAAAACATTACTAAATGCTAATATTTGTTAACATTGTACACTAAAATTTATATGAATGTAAAAGGGAAGCTGTTTTAGGTCTTGAGATTTTGTAACTAAACAATGCTGCTTACACAATGTCAAGAAAATACATAAATTACATAAATACTACTAAAACTAACAGATAATGAGTAAACTAATATTTTAAAACCTCTGTAAAAGCAGTCGCATTATTGTCTGGGAGGTCACTAAATTCAAATTACAAATAAAATATGTAAAATTACAGATTAAAATGGTAAAAATACATAACGGTTAACCGTTAAAGGAAAAATGTATTAGTCAAATAAATGGCAAAATAATAACACTGTCTACTAGTTTAAATATGTGCCAAAGGAAAGTTTTAAGTTTGAAATGCGAGATAGTCACCACTAATAAGCTATTACTAAATGTAAAGCTGCTTTGCAACGATTTGCATCGTGAAAAGCGCTATACAAATAAACTTGAATTGATTAGAAATGCTAATTAAAGGACCATGGCTTTTCTCCAAGTCCTTTTGAAATGACAACTCATGAGACATTTTTAAAACAGTGAAGGCAAAAAAAAAGAAGAATTTTCAGTCATAAGCGCTGGAATAAACAAGCACCAAGAGGGTAATGCTTTGTGTGATGGAAGATTGTGGATACGTGTGTGTGTGTGTGTGTGTGTGTGTGTGTTTGTTATAAAATGAGCTTTAAGGCATTCAGAAGTAAGAACTGAGTTACATGTTGAAAAGTGTGCTGATTTGGTTATTACAAGTGTTCAGTCTTTATGAGCTAAAAACAAAATGCATTTGTTAAAAAGTTATAAATAATCCAATAATGCGACCGTTTATCCGGGAGGGAATGTTCAAATTATCCCACCTCTTTAAAAGCACATTTCTCCTGTTACTGTAGTAGGTTATGTACAATAGTTTGCATATTGGAAGTGTAAGTGTTGCTGTACGGCAAACAATCCTCCCTTTCCTCCAAATCAGCCTCTAATCCTACAAATAGATAAAAACATTAGAATTCCCTTGTTATAAAATGAGCTTTAAGGCATTCAGAAGTAAGAACTGAGTTACACGTTGAAAAGTGTGCCGATTTGGTTATTACAAGTGTTCAGTCTTTATGAGCTAAAAACAAAATGCATTTGTTAAAAAGTTATAAATAATCCAATAATGCGACCGTTTATCCGGGAGGGAATGTTCAAATTATCCCACCTCTTTAAAAGCACATTTCTCCTGTTACTGTAGTAGGTTATGTACAATAGTTTGCATATTGGAAGTGTAAGTGTTGCTGTACGGCAAACAATCCTCCCTTTCCTCCAAATCAGCCTCTAATCCTACAAATAGATAAAAACATTAGAATTCCCACCTGATATATTTTACTTTCACCATCCAATCCCACTACGATTATTACTCCAAAATGCTTCAATTATTAATAGCAAAGTCTTGCTTTCTGAAATAATCCATTTGTCTCTAGAATTAAAAAAAGAGAGGGTGGAGATATGCAAATGCAGGGGAAACGTCATTGGTCAGCAGGGGTTGCTATGGTGATCATGCAGCCAATCGCTGAGCGGCCAGTTCCTCCACGTCCTCGCGGTTCTCGTTGATCTCGGTGAGCGTGAGCATAAAGCGCGTCCATTCGTCCTGCCGCGGCACTGAGATTTGCTGTAGAGAAAACAAGATGTGTGTTTTAATGACAGACCACAGCTGCAGAAGTTCATTTAACTGTATTTAATTGCATCCTCACCTCTCCGACGTCATAAATGTGCACCTGGCCCTCAGAGTCGCCGACGGCCACCTCTCGTCCCGAATGAGCCCAGCGCACGCGGTTCAGCGCAGGGCTTCCCTCCACAGACACACTCGCTGTGGGAACCTGAAGCAGCAGATTGTCAGTCATTCAAGATTTGCGGATTTGTTCAGATTATACTTCTAGGAGATGTTAGTACCTCAGTTTCGTTGTTGAGGTTCCACAGGTCCAAATGTCCGACTCCGTCCACGCAGGCAAACAGAGCGGGGTGTGTGGGAGACCACATGACGTCATACACGTAGTCTGAATTATCCTCGAAAGAGTACAAGGGCTTATTGTTCTGTCAGGAGAGACACACACAGTCCAGCGTTGTTAATTGTTGACTAAACCTATTAAATATTGCTTTCATTCATTGAAATGCAGCAAATATTACATACACTAAAAAAAAAACAAGTTAAAGTTGAAGGTTCCAAAATTGCTCAAATTAAAACATAAAAAAAATAAAATAAAAAGTTTAATAAAAAGAAAGCTTATTGTTCTGTCAGGAGAGATACAAACAGACCAGTGTTGTTATTGTTGAATAAAACTAAGAAAAAGTTTTCAGTCATTGAAATAAAGAAAAAAATTTTTTTTTAATAAAATATAAATATTTGATGAAAATCTTAAAGTAAATTAATTTAAAATTAGAAACAAATAAAACAAGTTCAAGTACTAAACTTACTAAAACTTCTTAAACTTATTCAAATTATTAAACATTTTATTTCAGTAAAAATATAAATATTCAATAACTTAAAGTAAAATTTGGCGAAATAAAATCTGTTTTTAAGTAAATCTGAGACACAAACAGACCAGTGTTGTTATTGTTAACTAAAACTAAACCATTGAAAATCATTTTTGTTCATTTTTTGTGAAATAAAGCAGAGATGACATAAAATACAAACATTAGATTTAAAAAAAAGAAAATTAGAATCTGAAATAAAATAGGTTTAAGTACTAAAATTACTAAAACTGAAATAAAAATAAACCTAAACAGAATAAAAATTAAAAAAGACAAAAGCACATACTGTAACTAAATTGAAAATATAAAAATATTAATACTATAATATTATTTAAATAATATTAATACTATAATAGTATATAAATAATGTTTGTAGTGTGTTTGGCACCTTGGTACTCCAGAGTTTGACGGTCCAGTCAAAAGAGGAAGTGACAAACAGGTGAGAGAAGTCGACCGGTCCTGCCGCTGTGTGGCAGTCGAGGCCTGTGATTGGTCCATGATGACCCTCAAACATCTCACTGATGCCCGCTTTACTACAACACACACACACACAATGCACCAATATAAATCACTTGTGCAGATGTGAAACGGACACAAACAGCTCGACACTCACCTGCCGTGCCTGCAGGCGGTGTAGACGGACCCGTCCTCACTGCCCACCACAAAGTTATTGACGTCACCCAGAGGAAATGACATGGAGGTGACGGCCACTGACTTCGACTGTTTGAACACGAGCTCCAGACTGTCCTACAAACACACACACACACACACACACTCAGATGCGTGAGTTTGACTGGATGAATGAGAGACAATGGCTCTGTTTCAAATTCGAGTTACTTTTTTTGTTGACATTTTTAGGAATCATAGAAGGATTTTTATAATAATGTATTTGGCAGATATTTTTATCCAAATTGACTTTATGCATTGCCTAGGAAAAGGTCTATTTTGCACACCAAGGCTGCATTCATTTGATTAAAAATTCTATAAAAACAGTAATATTATGAAATATTATTACAATTTTAAATAACTCTTTTCTATTTGAATATATTTTTAAAATGTAATTTATTTCTGTGATGCGCAGCTGTATTTTCAGCATCATTCCTCCAGTCTTCAGTGTCACATGATCTTCAGAAATCAGTATAATATGCTGATTTACTGCTCAAGAAACATTTCTGATTATTATCAATGTTCAAAAAAGTTGTGCTGCTTCATACTTTTGTGGAAACCATGAACCTTCTTTGTATAGAAAATACAAAAGGACAGCACTATTGTGCAACAGAAATAGTTTGACATTATAAATATATTTACTGTCACTATGATTAATTTAAACTTTTGAACAGTAGTGCATCTAGAGGCCTTGTATGTGTTACCTAATGAAATGATTTAAGTTACTAACAATGAATAATTTATAAATAAATGAATTAAAAATAAGTTAATTAATTATAAACGAATGAATAACTAAATAAATTAAAATAAATATTTAAAACAACAAAGAAATAACAAATATATATATATTAAATTAAAACAACAAATAATTAAATAAATAAACAAATAACACAGTAAACAAAGATTTTAAAACAAATCCATCTGCTGAGAGGAGATAATAGCAACAGTATAGTTTCTGAATGCATGTTCAAAAACATTCTTTTTAAAATTCTGCTTAAATTGCCTTTTATATAGTTAGACAGCTTTTAGCTAGCTGTGCTGGGGGTGAGGAAGGGAAATGTACTTCACATGGTTGTGTGTTTGTACCTGCGGTGTGGACAGCATGTCCAGACTCCAGGAGCACATCTTGCCGTCAGTGGAGATGCTGATGAGATTGTGAGCGTTCTGCGTCCCCACCACATTCACACAGTACACCGGGTGCTGCAGACACACAGAGGATTGAGAACAGTGCAGATGAAGATGATGAAGATGATGCTGATGAGTCGGTGTGTGTCTGTGTGTACCGTGTGAGCCGAGGCGGAGAGCGGCGTCCTCTGCACAGGGGTGCGTTTGTTACTGCGGTTGTCCCACAGGACGATCTGCCCCGAGTACGTGCCTCCAACCACCAGGTTAGGATGAAACTGTGCAAACGCTGCTGACATCACTGCAGACTGAACAAACACACATAAGACCCTCTTCATAATGATGTATTATTACATCAAATAAAAATAGATGAGAAATACAAATATTGTATTTTATCAAATAAACTAACATTAAAACTATTAAAACATTTAGTTTGGTATGAACTTCATGCATTTATTTGAATAAATTTTAATTAGTCATCCATCCATTTTCCAAACCACTTGTGATCTTTATTTATTTATGTTAATACCTTTAATTAATAAGTTTGTTTGTTTATGCATTTATTTTAATTAGTCATCTATCCATTCTTCAAACCACTTGTGATCTTTATTTATTTATTATTATTTGAATGTATTTATTATTATTACATTTCAACTTATTTCTATTAAGAAAATAAAAAGTAATTTTCGTAACATAAATATGACGTAAATAAGTTGTGATCTTTAGGACGAGATCAGAATAATACCACGACAAAAATATCATTTACATTATTTAATCCATATCCTTCACAGAGGTATGCATAAAGATCATCACCTGGCAGTGGAAGACATATTCCGGTGTGGTTTTCTTATATTTCATGTTCCAGACGAGAGCCACACCGTCGGGCTCATGTGGAGCGTCTTCATTACTGCTGTAGGACGCCACCAGCAGCTCTGGGTACTGATGGGAATGACAGAAAACAGGACAACAGAGGCAGACTTCACTGAAATAGTCTTAAAAGCAGTGTTAGACACTTCCAGCGTGATCACGTACCTGCGGTGACCAGTCGAGACAGGTGACGACCCGGTGTTTAGACCAGCGCTCGTCCGCAAACTGTCTGTTCAGGGAGAGTTTGGCTCCAGCCTGAGACTCTCTGACACAAACACAATAAAACAATCACAAACCACACGTCGCACACCAGAGACAAACCACATCTGCTAACAGATAAACACACTCACCCCTCTTTATCCTGAAGGTCTCGTCCGCTGTAGTCGAAAAACACGTCCACCTGCTCAGAGAGAGCGCGCTCCACGATCCGAGAGCTGTGGTCAAAGAAAGTCACAAACTCCTCCGAGTGAAGAATCTGCTGTTTCTCTTCCTCCGTCAGCTCATGAGGGGGCGCTACGCACAGAAACACTTCCCTTCATCAGTTGAAAAGCTCAGCTATATTTCATGTTTAACTATGATTGCGAGCACTACCTTCCTCTTCCTCTTTCTGAGAGTCTTTCTCATTTTGATTCTCCAGAGCAGGCTGCGTCACTGCCAAATCTTCCTCCTCCTCCTCATCTACACACAGCAGTGAAGGACTTTAGTTTCATATGCACACTGATGTATTAAAGAAATGCAATGCGTGTAATTTACCATCTTTGTGATGAGTCTGTGTGGGTGTCTGAGTCTCTTTTGTGTACGACACCAGCTCTCTGGGCGGGAAGTCCACCTGCGTGACCTTTGACATGCCTAGTTTCAACGGGCCACGTCTGCAGAAAATACAGTCATATGTTTAGACCGAAAAAGAGTGTGGGATACTGTAATGATAAATAATTAAATCTAAAATAAATAAATAAAAATGGTAATTAAATGATAAACAATAAATAAATTAAATTAAATCTAAAAAATAGTAAGTAATTAAATTGTAAACGATAAATAATTAAATAAAACAATACAATTTAAAAAAAATTGAAAATAATAAAAACAATAGATAATTTAATTAATTAAAATAAATGCTAAAAAAATTATTACAAAAATGAAAAATAGTATAAAACAATAACTAAATAAAGCATTTAAAATAATTAATAAAACATACATTAATTACAAATAAATAAATAAAAAGTACATCAATTAATTCACATTAATTCATTATTTAATTCAAATTAATTTGTTAAAATAATAAATAATAAATAATTGAATTTAATATAATAAGTAACTACATTTAAAACAAATAAATATATTTTAAAAAAGCACAGAGGAAAACCAGAAATGAATAAAATTTTATCTGCTGAGGGGTGATATTATGTCCAGAAAGTCATTATGTGCACAACAGGTTTATGGGAGGCTTGAACCTGTGCAAGGATGTCAAAACAAAAGGTTTAAGGGAGTCTTATGAAGTAAATCCTAAACTAAATACAGTTTAATTCTATCCCCCAGTTTCACAGACAAGGCTTAAGCCTAGTCCCAGATTAAAATGTAAATCTGAGCTGTTTCAACTAAAAGAAATTTACACACTGACTGATCTTAAAATATATCAGTGTCTTTGTTTTGTCTCAAGATGCACATCAGTAATGTTTTTTCTTTCTTTCAAAAAATTACTTAAATGTCCTAATTGAACTATGACCTAATCCTGGCTTAGTCTAAGCCCTGTCTGTGAAACCAGGCCTATAGGTTACATAAGGAACATTTCATGTTGGTCAGAAAAGGTAAATATAGCAACAGTAGGATGTCTCAATTCTTTCCAACAGGAAATGAGATTGTACAGTACACTGACAAATCATGGGTCACTCTACCTGGACTCTCTGTTTAATGACAAGCGGGGGGAGTGTGATGGAAACATGTTTGAAAAACGTATCTTTAATATAGTTAGAGAGCATTGAGCTAGCTATGCTAGAGGTGTCGAAGGGAAATATAATTCACATCGTATTCACACGATGCACTTTGGTTTGGTTCATCACGACTATCCAAGAAAAAAAAGACAGCAAGATTGAGGGGACAAATGTGAGACAGAAGGATAAATGAAGGAGAGAATGCAGGAGAAGCGCAGCAGGAGTGATGGTTAAAGCAGTACCCGAGCTGAGAGTCTGAATGGAGCAGTAGAGTAGAGGGGTCAGAGTCCCAATGAAGAGTCCTGTTAGAGACACACACACACAAAGAGGCAGACACGCATGCAGAGCAGTTATAAGAGTCGCTGTTATACACTAATATACATGTGCATGCACACACACGCTTCAGATGAGCTTCACATACACAATACGAAAAAGAGAAACTCACATTTCCAGTTTAGTAGTGCGCTTAACATTTTTTATAATGTGTGATGGATGAAATGTGTGCAGGTGATACAGCACATTAGAAAGCATTAAGAAGACCTTAAATCATAACATTATGATTGACCTTAAAATATTTTTTTAGTCATTCAAACTATGGAAAATATATGTGAATACTTTCTAAATGTACTGTATGTGTCATTGATAGTTTTTTATGTTTTTTAAAATTAAATTCACTAAAACTGAAAACGTCCGTTTAATTGTTGTCTCTCATTTTTTAGTCAAATCAAAATGGTGAGAACAGTGCCAACCTGTAGTGACAAGAAATCACAGATGAAGAAAAACTCAAAACATTTCATAAAAATGACAGAAAATGGGAGAAATTATAAGAATGGAGAAAAAAGATGTTAAAGCACAATTGATGAAATCATTTTTACAGCGAAACATGAAGGAATGTGAAATACAGAGCGTGAAGCAAAGTTTAGTCGCTTATGCTTGCTTGCCAGGCAACATGTTAAAATAATGATCTATGTTTTACATCGTGAAGCCGTTTTTATCATTTATGTCATGAATAATGAAGAAAAAATAGGAAGCAGAATCTTTCATTTGTAAATTATTTCATTCACTTAATTATCCAAAAACAGGCACTATCACATGGTATTTTAAAGTATAAACCATAATTTAATTTAATTTCAAGCAAAATGAACTACGTTCATACGTTTGGGGTCATTAATATTGTCTAATGTTTTTGAAATAAGTCTCTTCTAATCACCAAACCTGCATTTATTTGATCAAGAATATAGTAGAAATTGTAATATTGTGAAAAATTACTATCATTTTTGTATGTGAATATATTGTCAAATGTAATGTATTTCTGTGATGCAAAGCTGAATTTTCAGCATCATCACTCATCAGTGTCACATGATCCTTCAGAAATCCTTCTAATATGTGACCCTGGACCACAAAACCAGTCTTAAGTGTCAATTTTTCAAAATTGAGATTTATACATCATCTGAAAGCTGAATAAATAAGCTTTCCATTGATGCATGGTTTGTTAGGATAGGACAATATTTGGTCGAGATACAACTATTTGAAAATCTGGAATCTGAGGGTGCAAAAAAATCTAGATATTGATAAAATCATCTTTAGTTGTCCAAATGAAGTTCTTAGCAATGCATATTACTAATCAAAAATTAAGTTTTGATATATTTACGGTAGGAAATTTACAAAATATCTACATGGAACATGATCTTTACTTAATATCCTAATGATTTTTGGCATAAAAGAAAAATCTATAATTTTGACCCATACAATGTATTTTTGGCTATTGCTACAAATATACCCCAGCGACTTAACACTGCTTTTGTGCTCCAGGGTCACATATGCTGATTTGCAGCTCAAGAAACATTTCTGATTATTTTTAGTTGAAAACAGGTGTGCAGTGTCATATTTCTGTGGTGTTATGCATTTTCAGGATTCTTTGATAAATAGGAAGTTCAAAAGAACAGTGTTTATTTGAATGGAATGTCTTTAAAAAACACTTTTGATCAGTTTAATGCATCTTTGTGGAAGAAAAGCAGTCATTTATTTTAATTTTTTTAAAATCTTACTGACCCCAAATTATTTGAATGGTACTGTATATACAGTTAGGCTGATATAAAAGTACTCATACTGTGATATGAGATCTCTGATGTCAGTGCACACATGTGCGTCTCACCTCGGCCCCGTGCCGCCGTCTCCTGAGTCCTGGCTGCCCGTTTCGCTGGGTGTGCCCACTGATTTGGCAGAGGGGGACATGGGAGGGGGGACTAAATAGTGAAACAGACACGTATCCTCTGTTACCACACGCAGAGGTTGCACTACATACACACACACATCCACATGCGCAAGCAAAGCCAAGGGGGTGTTCGAAAAAAACAAGAGCAAAAAAACATGAAAATAAAAAAAGATAAATATAAAAAGTAGGTAAGCAGCATCAAGCGAGAGCAGGGTGGTGTAACAATCACGATGAAGCAGCAAAACCAAAGGATTGAGCCAAAAAAAAAAGAGAAGACAAAAAGGACAGTGGTTAATATTCATGCAGGATCCACATGCGTTAAAAAGACATCAGTGCTCTTTCCAAACCAAACCAAATTATTTCATGAAGAAAGAAGAAATAATGAAGAAATGGATAACAGTACTAAACAAATTAGCTTTATTTGAAGGTTTTGGGTTTCTGTCAGCTGGTCAGGCTAGGTGAGCAGCTAACCAACCAGCTAAACCAGCTTAAAACAGATCATATCATATATGTGTTTAAGAAATTATAACAGGTATCCAGTTTTCTCCTTATGATCTCATTACGACTGATTTAGGTTTTTTGTTGTAGTTGTTGTTGTTTTTCAGGCATGATTAAAGGAATAGTTCACCCAAAAATAAAAATAGCGTCATCATTTACTGAATGTTGGTAACCAAACACTTGACGGTAGCCATTGACTTCTCTATTATGGGAAAAAATACAATGGAAGTCAATGGCTACCGTCAACTGTTTATTAACCAATAAACAGTTAAAGTTCAGCAGAAAAAAGAAACTCATACAGGTTCGAAACAAGTGGATGGTGAGTAAATGATGTCAGAATTTTTGAGGTGAACTGTCCTTTAAACGTGTAAACATGTAACGTGTGTTAATATGTTAATCTGTCTGATGAACAGAAAAATGTTGAAGAAGTTCAGAACAGGTCATGGAACTTTGCTTTGTAATATCATTGCGCCTGCTGCACCCATGGTACGGCAGCAAAGGTCCTTGATTATTACGCCGGAATGAGAGTATAGTTCCTAGCCATATCGGCCTAGAAAATCACAACTTTTCATTTTCCGTTGGTCTTAGTACACGATGTAACTACAGAAGAGTCAAGTTTTAAATAGGAAAAATATAGAAACTCTTTGGTCATTTTTGAGCGAGATGCTAACAGCCTAATCGGATTCAATGCTCTATGCTAAGCTAAGCTAAAAGTGCTACCGCCAGACCCGGAGATCGGCTGAATGGATACGAAAACTGTAAAACTCAACTGTTTAACTCTAGGGGAGTTGGAAAATGATTGGAGTTGGAAAATATTTTCAAAAATAGTGGAGTGTTCCTTTAAAGCTTTTTCTAAAGAAAAAGAGAATTCTTCCGATATGACCCCTTTTTGTCAGTAAGAAAAAAGCATGCTTGTTGCTAACACTTATTAGTGACAAAAGCCTAATCGCCCATGCTGCTTTGTTGTTTCGTACCCATGGAGGCGTCCACTATCCCCATGCTCTGCAGCAGAGCCTCTGCCTCCCTCCTCTTCCTCTCCAGATCAGAGTCATCCTGCGGAGGAGACGCTCCCTCCTTCCGTCCATCCAGCTACAGCAGCAGGAGAGAGAGAGAGAGAGAGAGAGAGAGAGAGAGAGGTTGTTTCAGAATAACAAACACAAAGACATCAAACCACTGCAGTTTAGACCCCAGCTCACCTCTTTCTTCTTGCGCTCTTCCTCTTTCTTCTTCTTCTCCTCTCTGATCTGAGCCAGTCGTTGTTTCTTTCTCTCTAACTCTGCTTTCAGCTCACTTTTGTCAGACATTCTGCAGACAGATTTAAATCAAATCAAGTCTTGTGGGTATATTTGCAAAAAAAATATTTTGGATGCCTTTATTGTTCGTCGGTAAATCCTAAAGACTGCACAGCATATTTAGTGGTATTAATTGAGACATAAAGCAATTACAAAAATGAACAGGTAACACTTTAAAACAACACATTATAAGAAATGTATTTACTTGCTGCTGCTTATATTTCTGTGTTTTTGATTTAGAGTTATGATTCAATGTTAAAACTGTAATTATTAAAATTAATTATAATTATAAATAATTATAACCAGTGATATTTTAGTATCTATAGATTTGTTGATTTTTTGAATTAGCTTTAATTTTTATATTTTGTTATCAATTTAATTTGAGTAATTTTGTGTGTTTTTTTTTCATTTTTATTAGTTCTTTTTTACAGGTTCAAATTTTGGTGACATACAATAACCCTGATTATCCGAATGTTTCATCTGTTGTTTCATATTACATGAGCAGTCTCTAGTGGTCATTCAGAGAATATCACACACATCTGATGGCGCTGAGGTCATTCTGGTCCACACCACACCACACCACACCACACCCATGAGCTCAATCATTACAAACAGCACAACACTGCTTCAACAGCTTCAACTCTGCTTTAGTGTTTCAGGGTTGGGAAAAAGTCTGAATTTAAGAACTGGCTCCTTCTGCTTCATGACACAAACCACAGGATTTTGATTTTGATTCATTCAATCAATATCACTTATTTATCTCGTTCAATGTATGCTGCTTGGATTTATTGAGTCTGTGTTGAACAATGATAATGCCTGTTCGTTATTTGAAGAGGTTTAATAAAGGTTTAAAAACAAATTCAATAAAAAAAATTGACGTCAGAGCAATTTCAGATGTCAATTTCTCAGATTTTCTTAGATTTTCTTAGATTTTCAGCTTTCCTAACACAATTTTGATCAATTTTAATTTATTCTCTCACATGCAGAATACATCTATTTAAAATGTTATTGATTTTGTCTAATGTTTCCAGAAATACTCTTATGTGTAAAATAATATGTTTATAGGTAACATTAAACATTATTACTTACAATAGTTATATTAATTTCTTTAAATCCAATTGCATTTTAATTCTACTATCATAAACTCAAATTTGAATTATAATTGTGTTCTGTGCGCATCTGTGCTACTTCAAATCAAAAACAGGAACTGAACTGGAATTGCATGAGGTTTTTAAGTTCAATTCTGAATGGCACACATCCTTGTTTTTAGTACACTTGAAAAAAAAGTTATTTACAAGAAATCTTCATGATAATAAACATAGCATATAATATAAAATAATTTTTAATGATGTTTACTTAAAGACAGTTCCATGACCATGTAGCCTGAGATGAGTTTTTTCAATGACACACACACACTCACACACACACACACTCTCACACTCTCTCACACACACTCTCTCTCTCTCTCTCACACACACACACACACACACACACAGATGTTTACTTAAAGACAGTTCCATGACCATGTAGCCTGAGATGAGTTTTTTCAATGACACACACACACTCACACACACACACACTCTCACACTCTCTCACACACACTCTCTCTCTCTCTCTCACACACACACACACACACACACACAGATGTTTACTTAAAGACAGTTCCATGACCATGTAGCCTGAGATGAGTTTTTTCAATGACACACACACACTCACACACACACACACTCTCACACTCTCTCACACACACTCTCTCTCTCTCTCTCACACACACACACACACACACACACAGATGTTTACTTAAAGACAGTTCCATGACCATGTAGCCTGAGATGAGTTTTTTCAATGACACACACACACTCACACACACACACACTCTCACACTCTCTCACACACACTCTCTCTCTCTCTCTCACACACACACACACACACACACACAGATGTTTACTTAAAGACAGTTCCATGACCATGTAGCCTGAGATGAGTTTTTTCAATGACACACACACACTCACACACACACACACTCTCACACACACACACACACACACACACAGATGTTTACTTAAAGACAGCTCCATGACCATGTAGCCTGAGACAAGTTTGTTCAATGACACACACACACTCACTCACACACACACTCACTCACACACACAC
>NW_015505222.1:1657805-1673691 GCF_001515645.1 Sinocyclocheilus grahami | reverse complement strand
ACACACACACACACACACACACACACACACGCATACATACGTACGTACGTACGTACATACACTCTCACACACACACACACACACACACACATACACACACACACAAACTCTTACACACACACACACACACACGGGACACTCCTGTAAGAGTCCCGGATGGTCAGTCAATATGGCTGCATAGCCGGTGAAAGCTCGCAAACTAACATAAAACCATCAGTTTGTAACCATAATTAGTAATGGGGTCATTAATGACATTTAATTAGATTGTTTAAACTGCGCGCTCAGGACTGTTGGTCTGTAACTTAGCGCATTAAATACATCATCTGTCTAGTTGCATCAGCTGTTCATTTGTTTCATTTGTCTCCAAACCATTTAAATTGATGTTTTAAAAAAAAACATCTTTATTTGTGCTTTATTTTAAATTAATTTCAGTATTACCGTCTACGTTATAATAGAAACGACCGTTAAAGCGCACACGTCAGACGGCCTCTCGTGAGTCAACACAGCAACATCGCCTTTAAAAACACACAATAACCGGAAACCCTATTGATTACTAAAGAAAAACAGTATTCTTACTTGAAATAAGATGTTGGCTGCTCGGAGTCGTTATGGGGAGGATTATTCTTCTGTCAGCTGACTAATAACTTGTTATCCTCTTTCTCTTGTTGTGACAGCAGCAGCAGCGGCAGCGCCGAACCTAGGATGCGGCTACGGGTGCCGTGAAGTGCTTTTCTCAAACACAGCGGATGAGGCGTTTCATAAAGTGACCGCTAGATGGCGCGCGGTCACTTAATTGATTAGTGATGAACTTCACTGCCTTTTGAACACAACACAAAACCTACACAGTTTCCTGATGCAGACACTTAATAAAAAGTTACATTTAGATACTAAATAATCTAAATAATAACATTTAGATACAAAATGAATGGAAGCCCTACAAAAATGTACACAATTATTAAACATTTTGAATACTATTTTTGCTTCATCAACTCAATCATTCTAAGAGTAAGGGCCAGGGATAGTAGGGAGAAATGGAAATTAAAAAGAATATAAGATAATAAGGTAATAATTACTAAAAAATAAAGGATAAAAACATTAAGAAGTGTTAATAATAATTAATAATATTAATTTACTAACTGCTTGTTTTCTTTAACAAAAACTAACACTAGCTTTTCTAATCTATTTGTTTTCTTTTGATTTATTATACAGTTAACAATAGCAGAAAAGTC
The DNA here is from genome assembly GCF_001515645.1 of Sinocyclocheilus grahami. Taxonomy (NCBI): domain Eukaryota; kingdom Metazoa; phylum Chordata; class Actinopteri; order Cypriniformes; family Cyprinidae; genus Sinocyclocheilus; species Sinocyclocheilus grahami. The sequence continues at coordinate 1,672,462 of NW_015505222.1, read as the reverse complement.
CTCTAACACTAGCTTACTCTATTCTTTTTCTATTCTATCTGTTTTCTTTTTATTTATTATATCATTTTAAAAACCTTGCTACGTGTACTGCATTAAGCTAACTGAGACTTGTCATAGCACTTGCATATCATTGCTCTTTTGTTGATTTTGATTGCTTGTATTGTCCTCGTTTGTAAGTCGCTTTGGATAAAAGTGTCTGCTAAATGTCTAAATGTAATGTAATCTAAATGTAATAAAATTGTATTGAGCTGCACTGTTTACAACACATTTAGCATATATTAAAAATGTATAATTTGAGCAGAAAAAAACATTTTTGCTGTATATTAGAATAGAATAGAATCCACATTTTCTGTGATATTTAACACAGATGTTTCTTTGCAGTTGTTCTGTCAGAGGAAAGGGTTCACATGTACCTATGAGCATGACGTTTAAGCAGTGAGTAAATGATTTTGTACTTTTGTGTTCAGCCACTCCAGACTGGCACTTTCCTGTTAGAAAGGGAAAGATGAACATGTGTAGGCGGTAGATGCAGAGCTCTATTTATGGCATTGGTTCATGCTTCGTCAGGTGTTATTGTCCTTGTTTAAGTCTGAATGTAGTGTATTTTCAGTTAGCATGATGTGCAAACATTTGTACATAATCAGTAAGTGACTAAGAATATCAAACAACAACAACAAAACATCCTAATTAGTCTGCATAGCACGTTACTTCTCTGAAGTCATATATATACATGCTCTATACATCTACATAGAAACGTCAAAAATAATATTTAACATTACTGATGCAACTTAAATGCATTAATTTATATCAATTCAGTTTTATGGGTTCACACTGATTTAAAAAATCACAAAAAATGCACATTCTCCTTTGTGCACATTCAGAATACGCACTGTGTTATAACATATGTGTGAACTGGTGGCATTTTTACGTAAATGATACCAAAGCTGGCTAAAAACAATGCAAGTGAAAAATAAAACAGTTTTTTCTTTTCCCACCACACCCTGCTTGCCAATGCATTTGGTGATTTCATTCATGAAGTGTTGTGAATTTGATATATGAGGGGAAATATGAGTGTGTGTGTGTGTATGCTGGTGCTTGTGTGTGTGTGTGTGATTCAGGGAATTGTTTCATGGTGAAGTCATTTCTCTCTCAGTGTGTGTGTGTGTGTGTGTGTGTGTGTGTGTGTGTGTGTGTGTGTGTGTGTGTGGAAGAGATGAGCAAAGCCCTGTAACCCACATCTCCTTTGTCTTTTGCCATATGACAATGGCTGTAAAAGGCCGTTGTAGTTTCCATGGCAACATGTCTGTGACTAAAAATCAGGTTATGGGTTAGCAGGTGCATGAACATGCATGTTTCTTTATATCTGCAGATGTTTCACTATATTTTATCACCCCACATCAATCACACTCCCTCAGCATCTGAAGAAATATATTTGCAACAGGCATAAAAGTCACCTGCAACCACAACCACATTAGCATTAACTATGGTCTGATATTGAAAGAATACAAAATTAATTAAACATTATTTTATTACAGAAATCTTCTCACCCTCAGGCCATCCAAGATGTAGATGAGTTTGTTTCTTCATGGGAACAGATTTGGAGAAATGTAGCATTACATCACTGTCTCACCAATGGATCCTCTGGAGTGAATGGGTGCCGTCAGAATGAGAGTCCAAACAGCTGATAAAAACATTTTACGAGAACAAAAAAAAATTCACAAGTAATCCAGTCCATCAGTTAATATCTTGTGAAGTGAAAAGCTGCGTGGTGTAAGAAACAAATCCATCATTAAGATGTTTTATCTTTAAACCTTCACTTCTGGCCAAAATATGATTCCATAATCCACAATAACGCTTCCTCTAGTGAAAAACTCCACCTCCTGTTGTCTCTCACATCAGAATTCACCCACATATTTGCTCTTTTGGACTGGTTTCACATGGTGCTTGATCTGTGCATATTTCTCTCCTGATTCAGATTACTTTTTCACTGGAGAAAGCAATATTATGGACTTATATTTTAGCCAAAAGCAACGAGAAGTTTTTATCAACTGTTTGAACTCTCATTCTGATAGCACCCATTCAAATCAAGTGAAGCCATGTTTATTTAGTGCTTTATACAGAAAAAAGCTATGGAGACAATTCAGTTTCTGCTGTATTGCAGCTCAGTAGTGTCATTATTCAGCTCAAGTCAGTTCAGTGTTGGTTCAGTTCAGATCAATAACAGTTTGAAGTTCATCAATATTCAGACAAGAAATTCAGCTAAAATGCATTCACTGCAAAGGAGCAATTGGTGAGCAATTGATGAAATGCTAAATATAAAGGTGCTTAAAAGGTCCTTCACATCGATGCCATAGAAGAAACATTTTTGGTTCCACAAAGAACCATTCAGTTAAAGAACCATCTCTTTCTTACCTTTTTATAATCTGAAGAACCTTCTTTAGCAACAAAGAACAGAAAGGTTCTTCAGATGTTAAAGGTTCTTTATAGAACCATTTAGACAAAAAGGTTCTTTTATGGCATCGTGAAGCACCTCTCTGATGAAGAAACTGATCTACATCTTGGATGGCCTGAGGGTGCATTTCAGCAAATTTTCATTTTAGGTAAACGCTTCCTTTAAGCAAATTTGTTAAAATGTTTGTTCTTTCACTTTGTAGACCATCTAGTCCTGACATGTAAACTAAGGCTGTAAAAAATGAACTAATGAAAAGGCTAATCCTCTGTTTGCTTTCTCTGGACTGTAAGATAAGACATGTCAGGGATCAACTGGATGCTTCTTTCCTCGAGAATCATAAAGAGAAAATCACTTATCTCCTCTGAACTGATGTGAATGTTCACGTTACCTGCACATGATCATGTGACAGTTCTAATCAGAGGACAAACACGTTATTATGATCTAATAGAATCAGGGCTCACAAAGTTTGATAAGTGCTTTAAACAAAAGATTTAAAGATGGCACCACAATAAAAAAAAAAATCCAAAATGTTTTCCATTTTGCTTTGCAATTTACATCAGTCTATGTAGTGGATGAGGTTTATGGGCATCCGAAGGGGAGACTTTTGTCCACTGGACTTGGGTTTGGTGTGTCATAAGTGACTAAAGCTCAGAACCCACAAATGCAAAGTTCTAGTCCTACAAAGAGCAAGTCATGATGACAGCATTTATCCTTGAGCAAGACTCTTCATTCAGATTACTGCAGGCAGGATAGAAGTGTCAGTGAAATTCTTTCTACTATTGCAAATATGCCTATAGCTCTAGAGTTTATGTATTTTCCTTTTATAACTTTATGACTGTAGAGGAGAAATTATGTCTCTGGAAATTGTAGACTGAGCGAGAATATTCCACGAACACCTTCGGATTGTGAAGGAGGAACCAGACACATTTCCGGTCAGATGGCAAAAAGCATTTCCTCAGAGGCTGGTGTGATTCAGCGGCATCTATTCATAAACTCATCAACCCTGTGAACCGATACAGCTGTCATCTGTTGGCATGAAAAGGCAGAACATATATTTGCATTTTAAAACTGTCTTCATTGCAGCAGAATATATGAGTGTTCTTATTCCAGTGAAATCATGAGCTGAATTCCTCTGTGGTGAGTTCAGAGGAAGATAACTGTAGTGTAATGTTGTGAAATATGTGTCTGGAGCTGTTCAGAGGGTAAAGCTCAGCTCTGGGCAGATCTCTGAGTCAGCAAATCACAGATGAAGATGTTTGTGGTGCAGATAAATCTGCATGAACAACCATTTACACACACACACACACACACACACACACACATGGGGACATTCCATAGGCATAATGGTTTTTATACTGTACAAACTGTATGTGCTATTGCCCTACACCAACCCTACCCCTAAACCTACCCCTCACAGGAAACTTTGTGCATTTTTACTTTCTCAAAAAAACTCATTCTATATGATTTATAAGCTTGTTTCCTCATGGGGACCTCAAAAATGTCCCCACAAGGTCAAAATTGACTGGTATTACTATCCTTGTGGGGTCCCCATAACGTGATAAATACCAGTTAAACACACACACACACAAACAAGGAAGATTCATCCAATAAACAATCTCACTTTACATTTCAGTGCTGTTACTATATAGTTCTAATGTTCTAATGAATATGCATAAACTTGAATAAAAATGTGTACATCATTTGTGAAGAGGCTTGTAAATACACTTGTAATATATCATTGTAAATACACTATTATTATATCATATTTATTAATTATATTACATTATATTATTTTAGTCAGCTGCCTAGGACGTTAATGATTGATATATCAATTATTATAATTTTAGTTCTAATGAATATGTATGACATTAATGTACTTAATAATGCACTTATTTTTGTGAAGATGTTTGTAAATACACATTATTATTATTATTATTTACATAGTATTATTACTATATAGCTACATATTTTGTATTAATGATTACGATATTATATTATTATTGAGTTGATTGCTTGTGAAATCAATCATTGTTATATTAATTTATGTGTAATTATTTGTAATTTGTGTATGCCTAATTGTTATGTAAACACACACACACACAAACAAGGAAGATTCATCCAATAAACAATCTCACTTTACATTTCAGTGCTGTTACTATATAGTTCTAATGTTCTAATAAATATGCACAAACTTGAATAAAAATGTGTACATCATTTGTGAAGAGGCTTGTAAATACACTTGTAATATATCATTGTAAATACACTATTATTATATCATATTTATTAATTATATTACATTATATTATTTTAGTCAGCTGCCTAGGACGTTAATGATTGATATATCAATTATTATAATTTTAGTTCTAATGAATATGTATGACATTAATGTACTTAATAATGCACTTATTTTTGTGAAGATGTTTGTAAATACACATTATTATTATTATTATTTACATAGTATTATTACTATATAGCTACATATTTTGTATTAATGATTACGATATTATATTATTATTGAGTTGATTGCTTGTGAAATCAATCATTGTTATATTAATTTATGTGTAATTATTTGTAATTTGTGTATGCCTAATTGTTATCTTATATTATATAACTTATATTATAGATAGGCCTATGGAACATTAACATAATCAAATATTTCTGAGTATGACTGGGCAGTCCCTGACTGTCTCTAAGTATCTCTCTGTGGTCTCGGAAAATAATTTAATTTCAACTCATCATACACATCAATATGATCATGTATAGCTGTTGATTTAATAAGTAGACATTTAATACCAATTCAGTAATGCCGGCAGTTGATAATTATTGCAAAATATTTTTTTTTAAATATACTTAAGGCCAGTGAATCTCAACCTTTTGGCGTACCGGACCCCAGTCCAATTCAGAACCAACCTCAAGGACCCCCAGAACAAAATTGCTTCGTATCATATGTGTCTTTGTGAGGACCAAATGCAGTCAAGTATAATTCAAGTTAGCTGACTTGTCCAGTCTTTGGCCATATCATCAGCTATATTGGATTTTTCTTTCATGGGAACATGTCAAAATATACAACATTTATACAAAAATTCATACTTTATACGGACCCCCTGGCTTTATGTCAAGGACCACTAGGGGTCCACGGACCCCTGGTTGAGAAACACTGGGGCTATTATGGTCTTATATAAAAGTTAAAAGCTGCTCATCATGACCACTTAATGTCAAACCTGTTTATTTTGCAATAATGTTCAGCTGACTGCTCGTTTATACCTATACTTTATAGAGGCAAAGAGTAATTTTATCCATAATAGAATTTGCTAGATGGATTGAAGCATCTGAGGTGTGATCTGAAGTTTTGCACTGATGTGTGTGAGCGGGTACATGCGTGTAACCCTTGCAACTGGCGTCACGCATCGGCTACACACACACACACACACACACACACACACACACACAGAACACACACACACACAAACAAGGAAGATTCATCCAATAAACAATCTCACTTTACATTTCAGTGCTGTTACTATATAGTTCTAATGTTCTAATGAATATGCATAAACTTGAATAAAAATGTGTACATCATTTGTGAAGAGGCTTGTAAATACACTTGTAATATATCATTGTAAATACACTATTATTATATCATATTTATTAATTATATTACATTATATTATTTTAGTCAGCTGCCTAGGACGTTAATGATTGATATATCAATTATTATAATTTTAGTTCTAATGAATATGTATGACATTAATGTACTTAATAATGCACTTATTTTTGTGAAGATGTTTGTAAATACACATTATTATTATTATTAGTATTATTATTTACATAGTATTATTACTATATAGCTACATATTTTGTATTAATGATTACGATATTATATTATTATTGAGTTGATTGCTTGTGAAATCAATCATTGTTATATTAATTTATGTGTAATTATTTGTAATTTGTGTATGCCTAATTGTTATCTTATATTATATAACTTATATTATAGATAGGCCTATGGAACATTAACATAATCAAATATTTCTGAGTATGACTGGGCAGTCCCTGACTGTCTCTAAGTATCTCTCTGTGGTCTCGGAAAATAATTTAATTTCAACTCATCATACACATCAATATGATCATGTATAGCTGTTGATTTAATAAGTAGACATTTAATACCAATTCAGTAATGCCGGCAGTTGATAATTATTGCAAAATATTTTTTTTTAAATATACTTAAGGCCAGTGAATCTCAACCTTTTGGCGTACCGGACCCCAGTCCAATTCAGAACCAACCTCAAGGACCCCCAGAACAAAATTGCTTCGTATCATATGTGTCTTTGTGAGGACCAAATGCAGTCAAGTATAATTCAAGTTAGCTGACTTGTCCAGTCTTTGGCCATATCATCAGCTATATTGGATTTTTCTTTCATGGGAACATGTCAAAATATACAACATTTATACAAAAATTCATACTTTATACGGACCCCCTGGCTTTATGTCAAGGACCACTAGGGGTCCACGGACCCCTGGTTGAGAAACACTGGGGCTATTATGGTCTTATATAAAAGTTAAAAGCTGCTCATCATGACCACTTAATGTCAAACCTGTTTATTTTGCAATAATGTTCAGCTGACTGCTCGTTTATACCTATACTTTATAGAGGCAAAGAGTAATTTTATCCATAATAGAATTTGCTAGATGGATTGAAGCATCTGAGGTGTGATCTGAAGTTTTGCACTGATGTGTGTGAGCGGGTACATGCGTGTAACCCTTGCAACTGGCGTCACGCATCGGCTACACACACACACACACACACACACACACACACACACTGAGAGTGAGTGAGGATCTCTGTGCGCAGTGCGGAGCTGAAAACATGAGCGGCTTTGCATTGATCATCAGGGTCTGTGCATGATGCATGAGACACACACAGGTGTGATTTGACAGAGATCATGCGTGCGATGCGCTCGAGCGTCTCTTCGCGGGGAAAGTGTCTTCATGAGTGTCCAAAGTAACAGCAACAGCACTGGAAGTTTGGACGGAGCGCCATCTTGCTCTCAGTTCTCGACTGGATCTCCGACCCCGGGCTCGGTTTCTCCGCTCGATATCTGCGCTCCGCGGAGCCGTAAAGAAGGTAAACCCGGCGTGGATGTCAATTTGAAGATCGCTCGTTTGAAATAAGTCGGGATTGTGTTAGATTGACGTGTTTTTTTGAGTAAATCTGGCCTCGAATCGAAGCGGTCGTGTCGGAGGCCGCTGATCTCTCGTCTGCTGACTGTGACTCTCTGTGTTTTTATAACAAGCATCCAGTCCTAGACACGAGCTGCTGTGTTTTAAACCGTTTGCGATGGAATTCTGTCGCTTTTTGTGTTGGTCGCACGCTTAATTTGACGCGAGGATGCCCATGGTCACTTATTAGGGGACTCAGTCACTGGCCGTGTCTCAAAACCTTGCGAGATGTCTACCTAGACAGCATTTTTGGGCATCATAGGGGCTTATTTTTTTTGTGCATTTTTATGATGCCCCAGAATGCTGTCTTTGTGTCTAGGTAGGCATCTCCTTGGGTTTTGATATGCAGGCAGTCTGATAAATATGAGTTGATGTTTTTGAGGTTCAGAGTATGTATTTATCACAAAGGCTCTAAAATGAGACCGAGTCTGTACCTGATAAACATGAGTTGCTGTCTGTGTGTGTGCTTGAGAATGTTTATCACCCGTGGCCTGAAATGCCAGGTAGGTAGAAACTAACTGGAGTTTAGGACATTGGCAGTATCTGGTAAACATGAGTTGCTGCTTTTATTGGTATTTATTTACCTAGTACTCTATGCATGCAGTGGCTGTCTAGGTAGGCAGATTAAGTGATATTTTAAGGTTGACAGTATATATTTTCTCATGCATTGCAAGGATTTTGAGACACAACCAGCTATATGATAGGAGTTGAAGCAGTGATTCTAAAATTCTGTATAGGTTGGCAGGTCTATATCTAAGCCGATGTTTACGCTTGAGAATCCAGTCAGCAATGCATGTAGGATGATGTGTAGGTAGGCATCTCACTGGATTTTAATAAAATGCCAAGTACCTAATAAACATGATTTTTATGTTTTCATGGTTGAAAGTATTGAATTATTTATCTAGCACTCGATGCATGTTATGCAATAGCTCAAAAATGCTGTCTAGGTAGGCAGCAGTCTAGGTTTTGAGACACAACTAGTACTTGATACACAGTAGTTGGTGTTTATGTGTGAGAGTGTTTATTTATCAGTATGAAATGCAGCAGCTCAGAAATGTTTTCTAGGTAGGCATGTCAAATTTTGGTGACACGTGATAAACATGGATTGGTGTGGTTGTGTATTATTTATTTCACAAAAAATAATATGCATTTGTTGGAGAGGTGTTGCATCTTTGTTTTAGTTTTTTTTGCTGGAATCATCCAAATGGGTTTGAACCTTGAAGCAAAAGACCATCTGATACACATCTGAATGAAATGCATTATTTAGGTCATACGGTTTCCTTTGTTTTTGATGCGTTTTTTAATGAACCTAAGTTGCACCGGTTGTTTCCTGTGATATCTAGCATATCCACCAGAGACCAGTCTGTGTTAATATGTGCTGCAAACATGTGTCTGTGCACTGATGACTGTAATATCATATGTGTTACTCAGATTCTCATGTCCAAGAATAAGTTCTCCGCCATGTATTGGCAGGCTCTGCCTTTAATTTTTATCAGTGTTTTGAAAGAGTGGAGCCTTTTACCTGCTTGTGCTTTTTTGCATTCACAAAAAAAGTGTTTATTTAAAATAAATGCTGTTCTTCTCATTTCTATTTATCCAAGAATCCTAAAAAAAAAAATGCATTGATTTCCACAAAAATACGTTTCTTAGCATATTAGAATGATTTCTGAAGGATCATGTGATGCTGAAGACTGGAGAAATTCAGCTTTGCATCACAGGAATAAATTGCGTTTTAAAGGGGTCATATGACGTTGCTAAAAGAACATTATGTTGTGTATTTGGTGTAATGAAATGTGTTTATGCAGTTTAAGGTTCAAAAACACATTATTTTCCACATACTGTACATTATTGTTTCTCCTCTATGCCCTGCCTTTCTGAAACGCGTCGTTTTTTACAAAGCTCATCGGTCTGAAAAGCGAGGTGTGCTGTGATTGGCCAGCTATCCAGTGCGTTGTGATTGGCTGAGTACCTCAAATGTTACGCCCCTACCATATTGTGATGCATTGTCCCGGCACAACGAGACAAAAACATTAAAACCCATTACAAACGAGGCATTTGTTGCATCCAGTGGGGACATAATTACTGATTATAATGACTTATACTGTCTTTTTACGCGTTGTTGCGTATCACACCGCGTAAACATAAAACCCCTCAGCGACCAGCACGGATCAGGTCCAGGCATGAGGAAGCGGATATCGTCCTCTTTTGGAAGACCAAACAAAGTAGTTTTGCTTTCACAACGAAACACACAGCGCCTTCACGACATGGCGGCAGCAACAATACTACAGCGAGAATAAAAGTTACACCTTCTTTCTTTGCGTGAACATTTGGGCGGCATTATGCAAATCTTCCCACATCGTGATGTAGACATGTGGGGGCGTGTTAGAACGAGCCGTTTTTGGAGGGCGTGGCTGACTTAACTTTTATAAAGAATATCTTTATTTTTTTTGAGACTTTGCAACTTTACAGATCTTCTTTATGCACCAAGAGCTTGTAACACTCCAAAGAGAAAGGAAAAATTTAAATCGCATCATATGACCCCTTTAAAATATTTTCAAATTGAAAACGGGTATTTTAAAAGTTCTTACAATATTTCAATATTTTTTACTAATTGTTTGTTTTTAAATACTAATTTATAAATGTAAAAGATTTTTTAAAACTTAATATTTAATATTTACCCCAGGAATTGATTTTCAGGCATTTGTAGCATCTAAAACACATGGTGTGTCATCCTTTTTTTTTTTTTTTTTTTAAATACTTCAATTGATTGAGTAACTGAAATTTTCAAGTTAAGCAATTATGACTTTTATTGATTAAAATTAAATCAACATCAGCTATAAAAGCAGCTGTAAAAATGCACAAGATTACCATGGTTCAGCCATGGTGCATGAAGGAAATCTAATAATATAAAAGTAGGCTATTCAATGTATTCATCATCTATAAGAAGTTGGATCATTATTGTTTTATAATATTTAGTGATCTCTTGATGGACAAACTAGGATGTGGCTTATGTGTTTCCTGGTCATTTGCTTTCACTCATTTCCACTCCACCTTCTGTGTGTTTAGGAGGTGTCTTATTTAGCCCTGTTTTCTTTGCTGCTCGGGTTATTTGCCAAAGCAGACGTGGCCTTAGGTTTATGTTTACTCATTCCCAGTGGTTTGATTTCTCATCCGTGTCCTTTATCTGGGCAGCTGTGCTCTTCCTGCCCTGTTGACCTTCATAATTTTCCACCCATCCACCATCTTGGGATCTCTTTGGCTTGGAGCTCTTTCTGGCCACGAGTCTTATCATGGCAGTGGTGTCGGACGCATCCGCTGCGCCTGTGTTTATGGCTGGAGAACACAAGTGAAGCTGAGCTGTTTTGTCTAGTCACTGTAATGGAGTTTGAAGACCAGATGCTTTCTTTAGGCAGGTTTTATAGTAATGATTCATGCCGTTATTAGCTGGTTGTCCTTATCGGCTGCTGATACTGTATTAGTCTCATGTGCTGAAGAAACGGGGGCCATTTGGCTGCTGCTTCAGTGATGATGAATTCTGTATTCAGGCATCTGCTGCCAGATCATGTCAAACATGATAGGAATAGTTGAACCAAAAATTTAATTCTTAGACTATTTAATCAGCATTCTTAGCAGATTAATTACATGTTTGCACAAAATTTACAGTACCATTCAAAAGCTTGGGGTCGGTAAGTTTTTGAATAAAGTCTCTTATGCTCATCATCAAGGTTGCATTTATTTGTTCAGAAATGCAATAAAATCTATAATATTAGGAAACATTATTACATTTTAAAATAACAGTTTTTTTTATGTGAATGTATTATAAAATGTAATTTATTCCTGTGAATTTTCAGCATCATTACTCCAGTCTTCAGTGTCACATGATCCTTCAGAAATCATTCTAATATGCTGATTTGCTACTCGAGAAGCATTTCTGATTATTATCAAAGTTAAATAGATGTTCATATTTTTGTAAAAACATGATAAGCAGGGCTCATTTGAAATATAAATCTTTCGTAGCATTATAAATGTCTTTGCCGTCACTTTTGATCAATTTAATGCATTCTTGATGAATGAATTAAAAAGTCTCACTGACCCCAAATTTTTGAACAGCGGTGTATGTATGGTAGTCTATATCACCAAGTATTATCTGTAATATTGAGGTCACAGTGATATGTGGAAACACACATTAACATTACATTCTTATGTTAAATTGTAGATTGTGTCGTCAATGTTTACTGAAGCTAAAATAAGGTGATGGAGCTATGCTGTCAGTGGCATCAGCTGATAATGAGCAGGACACGTCTCAAAGTACTTCCTGATTGTAATCCTCACTCCAGCAGAAAGAAGCTCGGTTGAAGTTTGCTGTGAAAAATGAAAACGGATAAAAGAGCAGATGGAAAAATATGGATGGGCAGATGCGAAGCACATCTTATTGTACACATATCGTTGTCAAAGTCTGGCCATTTTGAAACGAATTAATATTCGCATGTAAGTCTGATGTGATTGTAGGCCTAGTTCTGTAGCTGTAAACCTTTTCTAGGTACTTTGCCTTTAAACCTGTAATCTGAGTAGGTGTATGATCTTCTGGCTCCTTTAGGGTGGCATAGCATCAGAAAACAATGACTGGATGGTCTCGTAAGATTCCAGGAGGATGTGTCACCGTGATCACACCCCTCCCGAACCTCAACCCTGCATACCGGTGTGTGAACGTGTTGAGATTGACACGTGATTGTGTGTGTCTTTAGGTATGGATGAACTGCATTCTCTGGATCCACGCCGGCAGGAGCTTTTGGAGGCACGTTTCATCGGAGCAGTTAGTGGAAATACAGGAGGAAGCACGGGGAGCGCGAGTGGAGGACCTAAAGTAATGCACACGCATGCAAACACACATGCACATATGCTTAGTTTGTGTGCATTTGGGCTGGATGATGTTTTGGATTCTGTTTCATTGTATTTTTATTTTTAATTAATTATTATTTATATATAAATTTTAATACATTTTATTTTTGATCATTTTGATTTAAATGTCTCTCTCTCTCTCTCTCTCTCTCTCTCTCTCATATATATATATATATGAGTTCTATTGTGCACACTCTCTGTAATGGTCATAACCTGTACCAAACCTGCTTTGATCTTTCTATTTAGGGTTTGAACAATAACGAATGTTCCAGTCACAGTTTTGGCAGCCTGGGATCATCTAGTGACAAGGAGTCTGAGGTGATCATTATACTCATGCATACTCATTGAAGCTTTGTATTTATTGAACAGATCTGTTTCAACAATTTGTTTATGTGCTGTCTGTGTCTAAAACGTGTTTTTTTTTGCCTGTAAAGAGCTCTGACATAAAGAAAGGAGGATCGCCTGCGTATTCAGTGAGTTTGACATTATTTGAATAGGAATGATTGTTAAAAACAAAAATATAATAATGTTCCAAATCCACAAGACCATAAGTTTTCTTCCATGGGACACAAAAGGTGCATTTTTGAATATCTTGGTTGCTGTGTGATGAAAGTGAATGGAAATGACTAATAAGAATCATTAAACTGGTCCGTTTGAGTTATGAAGGTATTATGTGATAATGTTGTTGATGTCAAATGTGACATTCCATAATTTGAAAGCTGCAGTGGAGAGAATATTTTCAGTGAATAACAACTTATATTTTAGTCTCTTCCTTCCGCAATGCTGTATTCTATGTCTTCTAAGGGCAAAACTCTTATGAATCACTTTTGTGATAGTTTGAGCGTTTTTGTCATTATTGGAGCTTGTCATCACCTGTCCATATTCACTTTCATTACATTGAAAAGAGCATGCAGCATATTAATAAAAAAGTCTAATGGGTTTGGAATGACATGGTAAATGATGTTTTGTACAAATGCAGTCTGGAAGCCTCATTGGTGAACTTGTACAGCTCCTTTGAGGCCTAAATTCAGCTTGGAGCTTACCTAAAGCATTTACTATTGATTGTATTGATTGAATAGAAAAGTAACGCTTTTTCCTGTTTTCCCAAGACTCCAGAGAAGAAGCACTCCGAGTCATCCAGAGGAAGAAAGAGGAAGGTTGACAACCAATCAGAGAGCAGCCAAGGTAACGTTAACTTCCTTTGTGTATGAATGAAGCACATCTTAATGAGACTTAGAGTAAGTTTTTCAATAAATTGTTAACCGTCCTGGCATTTTGGAAACGTTTAAGCTGAGAATCATGTGCTGTATGTTTATTAGGAAATAGAGCATTTAATGTTTAGCGCAGAAATTATGAGAGAAAAGGGATTGTAACCAATAACCATGTTTTTTTGTTGTTGTTTTTTTTTTTAAACCTCTCAGGAAAGTCTTCCGGCCGAGGGCCCAAGATCAGCGATTATTTTGATGTAAGTAAAGCTTTGTGTGGATGACTCTGCGTTTACTCAGCTCTGTATTAAATGTCAGTCAGGTGTCGGAGAGCTTTTAGTCAGAGTAATGCTGCTTTTTCATCTTCTAATGGCTGCTCCCTTCAGTAGATGTTTTTGACTTGTAGAGTTGTGAAATCGCTTGAGCATCGTCAGTAACATTGTGATGATGTCACATCCTGTTAGTATGTTGTGTGGTGCTGTTAAAAAAAAAACTCTGCATATCTCCTTCCTGAAGTTCCAGGGAGGAAACGGATCAAGTCCAGTCAGGGGCCTTCCTCCGGTCCTGCGCTCACCACAGAACTCTCACTCTGCACCCGGCTCTATCGAAACTATCGGCATTGATTTTTGCCGATAACCGATAGTTCCAGCAATCAACTATCGTGCCGATTAATCGGCAAAACCGATACATTGGTCGACCGCTAGTTTATATGAAGTTAATTTTTCAGTGTTATTTTAGGACATCAAGATAAACCAAATAAAAATGTTTAACTTGATGTACTAAAAATAAGTGTGTTTTTACATTTTATTTTATTTTAAAATAACGAAACATTTTTGGGGATTTAGTTAACTACTGTATAATAACCTTGATCAGGCATGGCA
>NW_015505222.1:1656454-1657011 GCF_001515645.1 Sinocyclocheilus grahami | reverse complement strand
TTTTTTTTTTTTCTTTGTGGCATTTGAATTCAGACATTGAGTGGTTTTAATGTTTTCTCCCCAGGCGAACTGTGACCTCCGCAGACAGATAGATGAGCAGCAGAAGCTGCTGGAACGTTTCAAGGAGCGTCTGAACAAATGCACTACGATGAGTAAAAAACTGCTCATTGAGAAGGTTAACTGTGTTTGATATGCTGGCAGCTGCTTATTTCTCATTTGTCAGGGGTGGTTGAGTGACTCTCGAGTGTGTTATCGTCTCACTAGAGCACTCAAGAGAAGCAGTCCTGCCGTGAGAAGAGCATGCAGGACCGGCTACGTCTGGGGCATTTCACCACAGTCCGGCACGGAGCGTCTTACACGGAACAGTGGACAGATGGATATGCCTTCCAGAACCTGGTCAAGTAAGAGTCTCATACAGACACACACTAAAGTTGGTTTTGAACGGTACTGGAAAAAGTGCAAAAATCTACTTTCATACAATATCATCATTTTGCAATTGCAGTATTCAATACTTGACCAGGGCGCCCATGTTCTGCTCAGTGTCATTTTAGTATCAC
>NW_015505222.1:1651338-1655056 GCF_001515645.1 Sinocyclocheilus grahami | reverse complement strand
GGGATTTAGTTAACTACTGTATAATAACCTTGATCAGGCATGGCAACAAAAACTATGTTACATATGTAAGAAAAGTGTGGGTAACTTTGAATGCAATGTAGATCACTTCCATTGTAAATAATAATAGGGCAAGTCCTTTCTATTCTGCATTTGCATATGTTGTTTTTATTGGGGTTTTTAACATTAACATTTTTTTCTGTGTTGATAGGCAGCAGGAGTGGATAAACCAGCAGAGGGAAGAGATCGAGAGGCAGCGGAAACTTCTAGCGAAGCGCAAACCTCCCAGCACACCCTTCTCCCAGAGCCCAACCCCCAATGAGTCCAAACAGAGAAAGACCAAAGCCGTCAATGGAGCCGACAACGACCCGTTCCTCAAACCCAGCCTGCCTACACTGTGAGACACTAACACACACACACAGACACAAATACATTTGTTTACTTCCTTTCCAAATGGAGACTTCCCGTTGACTTCTAATGGTATTAAAATGAGACAATTAGGATTAATATAGACCAGGGCTGCACAATTCATTATTTTAAGATCGTTATATAAGGATGTGTGATCTATAGAACACCAAAGGCTGCGATTTAAATAAGTATTTTCTTCAATATTCTCTTCAAAAATGGTTCAGAAACACATGCTGTTATTGAAATGCTTCTGTATTGAATGTGCAGGCTGACTTTGACGGAGTATCACGAGCAGGAAGAAATCTTCAAACTGAGACTGGGTCATCTCAAAAAGGTTAGTCTCTATATAAACACACAATACACACACTCTTATGTGCATTAGGGTAAGATGGGTAAAAGGGAGTAACGTGGAGCATTAGTGCTTCATGCATAAGCAGTCGTGCAGGAATGCGGTTTCAAGTAGTGGACTTTTTGTCCTTTTCGTGGAATCTGCCATTCATACATGAGTATGTTAGTATGTGCTCACGTGTGTGTGTGTGTGTGTGTGTTCAGGAGGAAGCAGAGATCCAGGTAGAGTTGGAGCGGTTGGAGCGTGTGAGGAATCTGCACATTCGAGAACTTAAAAGAATCAACAATGAGGACAGTTCTCAGTAAGTCCCGCCCACTTCAGATTATATTTCAATTAGTGCTGAGCAACGATTAATAGTGGTTAATCCCATTCAAATTTTTGTGTACATAATATATGTGTGTGTGTGTGTACTGTGTATCTTTATAATGTGTATATATAAATGCACACACATGCATGTATATATTTAAGAAAAATGTGTTATGTTTATATATTAAATATATTTATATATAATATAAATTATATGAATATAAATATATACATGTAAATATTTT
Organism: Sinocyclocheilus grahami; assembly: GCF_001515645.1. Lineage (NCBI taxonomy): Eukaryota > Metazoa > Chordata > Actinopteri > Cypriniformes > Cyprinidae > Sinocyclocheilus > Sinocyclocheilus grahami. Next base: position 1,653,751 of record NW_015505222.1, on the reverse strand, counting down.
CAAAATATATAATGTATGTGTGTCTTTTTATATATACATAATAAATATACACAGTACATACACATTTATTATATAAACAAATTTTTTTATTTTGGGTGCGATTAATCATTGCCCAGCACTAATTTAAATATTCAAATCTTAAATATGGTTTTGTGAAATTCTTAAAAGGCATTCAGCGATAAACTGTAATTGGAAAACATTGAGTATTTTAACTATGTTGATGTTTTCTTCTTTCTTTTTTTCTCTCTTCCTTTAGTTTTCTTTTATATATTTAAGAAAAATGTGTTATGTTTATATATTAAATATATTTATATATAATATAAATTATATGAATATAAATATATACATGTAAATATTTTCAAAATATATAATGTATGTGTGTCTTTTTATATATACATAATAAATATACACAGTACATACACATTTATTATATAAACAAATTTTTTTATTTTGGGTGCGATTAATCATTGCCCAGCACTAATTTAAATATTCAAATCTTAAATATGGTTTTGTGAAATTCTTAAAAGGCATTCAGCGATAAACTGTAATTGGAAAACATTGAGTATTTTAACTATGTTGATGTTTTCTTCTTTCTTTTTTTCTCTCTTCCTTTAGTTTTCTTTGCTGTTTGCTACATTATGCTTCTTTTGAAATGGAATAATCGCACTCTATTTGTGTTTGTGCTTATAGGTTTAAAGACCATCCAACCCTAAATGAAAGGTATCTTCTCTTACACTTATTGGGAAGAGGAGGTTTCAGTGAAGTTTATAAGGTATTTTATTTATTATATATATATATATATATATATATATATATATTTTGTATATACATTTTTTATTGACATTAAAGTAACAGAACAGTACAAAAAAAACAACAACAGCTAGTAAGACAAAAAAGGGATGATTTTACAGCTGTTGTTGAATTACATCTGTTCCTGCAGTTTTATACACATGATGACAATGTTACACGTATATTTCTAGGCCAGTGGGGACAGGCAATAATGGTGACCATGCAAAGAAAAGGGTCAAACCTTTAAACTGTTATCCTAGACATTCGATAGATGAGGCTATCGAAGCCAGAAATGCTACCGGAAAGGTTGCTTACACAATATTTTAGATAATATACACAATATAATGACACTATTTTATTACTGTTTTTACAGCCTTGGTGAGTGTAGGAGACTTTTCAAAAACAATAATTTTGGGAGAAGAGAGTCATAGAAAGACCCCAAACTTTTTTACATTAGTGCATGTTAAAGGCATTTTAACAACCCATTTTACGTCTGTAAAGTGACGTATTTCCGAGTGAAATTGAATGAGAAACATGTAGAACCGAACTTTTATCAGACATTTATTGGATGATGAAACTGTCTATTGCATACAGTTGTTTCAAAGGTGGATCAAGTTATATTTTGATAAAACATTAGCAAGACTTTTTTTCTTTATAATAAAGTTCATATTTTGAATCAGCATGTAAGAAATGTGTTTATAAGGGCAAAACAGATTACATCTTTAACCATGGTAAAATAACACGCAGGCTCTTATCAAACAGCATATCATAAAAGACACACATTTTTTTAGTTATAATATAAAACCTGTTTTATAGTACTATAAAAAAAGGACATCTTACAAAATGTATACAGACAGCCATAGAGATCAGCTATTAACCTGGGCTTATATTTCAGGGAGTTTATTTTGGGAGAAATTGTGGCTTGTTTAACTTGTTTTATGTTGCTGTGTGAAGGCATTTGACCTGTTTGAGCAGCGATATGCTGCTGTGAAGATCCACCAGCTCAACAAGAACTGGAGAGAGGAGAAGAAGGAGAACTACCACAAGTATGTTGGCCATCTTTTTTCCCTTTCTGTCTCTCACACTTTCTTTTATGGACGTGCTCATTTGTTGTTTTGTCCGCTCCAGACATGCCTGTAGGGAATATAGAATCCACAAGCAACTGGACCATCCCAGAATAGTCAAACTCTACGACTACTTTTCCCTGGACACTGACACGTAAGTCTCTGTTACTCGTTCTGCTAAACCAGTTCTAGTTTTTGCAACCGTACAGATATTGACTTAATGTGTTTCTGTTCTAGATTCTGCACTGTTCTCGAGTTCTGTGAGGGGAATGATCTCGATTTCTATCTGAAACAACACAAGCTGATGTCTGAGAAAGAGGCTCGCTCCATCGTCATGCAGATAGTCAACGCCCTCCGATACCTCAATGAGATCAAACCGCCCATCATCCACTACGACCTGAAACCAGGTGAATGCAACACACACGATAAAGGAATAGTTCACCTAAAAATAAACACAATTTTTTTTGAAAATTTACTCAACCTTTGAAGATAAGTTGCAGATGAGTTTGCAGATTGCATTCCATCACTTGCTCACCAGTGGATGCTCTGCAGTGAATGGG
>NW_015505222.1:1650471-1651030 GCF_001515645.1 Sinocyclocheilus grahami | reverse complement strand
ATCCTGTTGGTGGATGGAACGGCATGTGGGGAGATAAAGATCACAGACTTTGGCCTGTCTAAAATCATGGATGACGACAGCTATGGAGTGGACGGGATGGACCTGACATCGCAGGGAGCCGGAACCTACTGGTCAGTTCAGTGCTCTACAGAACATTACTTCAGTGTTCAACTCTTTACAAACACATTTTAATTGTGGAACCTGAAATTTAAGAATATTTATATGCTCTTAAAGCTCCAAAAAGGACAAAATGGCAGCATGAATTTGTCTTTATGACTTACACACCTTAGTCCAGAAACTTTAAAAAAACCTATGGCCCTGTTTATACCTTGTATTAAGATGCATTTTTGTTGATCTGATCACAAGTGGACAATGCTAAAGACAGGTGTGAACGGGGTCTAAAATGTTTTGACCACTTCCAGAGGTAGTCAAAAAAACTCATTTGATTGGATTGCGCTCGTAGTGTGGACACTTATGTTAGTGCTGGGCGGTATGACCAAAAATTTATATCATAGTATTTTTCAAAATTAGACCGGTTTCACGGTACATGACGGTATTT
>NW_015505222.1:1648407-1648814 GCF_001515645.1 Sinocyclocheilus grahami | reverse complement strand
AATGTTCTGACGTTTCAGGTATCTGCCACCAGAGTGTTTTGTCGTTGGTAAAGAACCTCCAAAGATCTCTAATAAAGTAGACGTGTGGTCTGTGGGCGTTATTTTCTTCCAGTGCCTGTATGGACGAAAGGTGAGGCAAATTTAGAAACCACTCTCTAACTACAGCCACACACAGCTACTGACGTAAAAAGCATTTTAGGATGACGCCGCATTGAATCTTTTGTTGTTCTGTAGCCGTTTGGCCACAATCAATCCCAGCAAGACATCCTTCAAGAGAACACCATCCTGAAAGCCACCGAGGTGCAGTTTCCTGCCAAACCTGTGGCGAGCAATGAGGCCAAGGTCAGTTTGAGGCATGCGTATAAATTATATAAATGCGTATTTGCTGAATGCTGACGGCAAATGAG
>NW_015505222.1:1648006-1648397 GCF_001515645.1 Sinocyclocheilus grahami | reverse complement strand
AAATTTAAGGAAACTGAGACGGCTGAAAGCCATAGGCATAGTTTTGTTCTTAGTGGGAATATACATAAATAAAAGTAAGTAATTTACATTTTAAAATGCTGTCTTGCTCCTGTCTTTATGACCAAAAATTATATTTTTTGATAATAAAAATGATAATATTTTTTTCCGCTGTGACAAGGACCATTAATTTAAAGCATTGTGTTTATAACGAATGATATTATATATAGGGTTTTATTGTTTAATTGTATATATGATTTGCACTATAATTTTATAGCTACTTATATTTTCTTATTCTGTTATGAATACTGGTAAAATGTAAAGGATTTGCTGACAACTTGTAGGTGACTAATGTTTTTATTTTCTCTCAGCGCAATTTTGACTGATATATGTA
>NW_015505222.1:1645371-1646536 GCF_001515645.1 Sinocyclocheilus grahami | reverse complement strand
TCGAACACATTGGCCAAACAGAAAAACTTATCGGCCAATGCCGATCTTTGAAAATATATACAAATATCGGCCGTTATATCGGCCTTGACAATATATCGGTCGACCATTAGTGGAAACCACGGTCTGATTTTCTTTCTTGTCCTCCGCAGGCGTTTATCCGCCGCTGTCTGGCTTACAGGAAGGAGGATCGCTTTGACGTCCACCAGCTGGGCAGCGACTCGTACCTTCTTCCTCACATGAGACGATCCAATTCATCGGGGAACTTGCAGGCCATGCCCGCAAGCCCCGCCTCTTCAGGAATCATCTCCTACTGATTGGCTGATCGATCTTGATTGACGGTTCTGATGGCGAGTACCCTCCCTTCATCACCTCGGGGTGGACAGGAAGGGGGAGGAGCTATACATGTCAGCTGTAGGACACGCCCACAGCGGCCACAGTGACTGCCATTGATACTGGGGCAGGAATGGCTGATGTCATTTCCTGTGTGGATCCAGATGTCAGTCAGAGCTAGAACCTTTTGAAAATGGATATTTGTTTTTTACCCAAGGCATTTTGTGGAGTAGATTTGGGAGGGTTGCGCTAACGTTTTAGCTACTTGTTGATATCCTCCCTGAGCTACACCTCTGTAATGGGGTGTTTTGTTTTGTGTAAGTGTGAAATTTAGAGACAATTAATTGTAGTGTGATTGGAAATAGAAGAATGAGTGTTTTAATGTGACACAACCGTGTCTGTAAGAGAAATTGTGTGTGCGCGCGCGCGCCTGTAAATGGATGTTTTACGCCACAGCGTTATATGTTTGCTGTTCATAACATACATGTGTTGGGCACAGATTGCAAACAGTGGCACAGTGATTGACAAGATTGGGCACAGTGTTACAAAAATGCTGTGTCTATTTTACTTCAAAGTAACATCTATGAAAAATGTCAGTTTGTTTAAATAGGCTTAATATTTGCAAAATGTGGATCGGTGAATCTCACCAAAAATGTCCAGGTCACATTTCACCCCAAAATCAAGGGGGAAAAAAGTTACTTGATTTCCGTGAAAGAAATGGAAGTGTTTTTTTTTTTTACTTGAAATGTTCATGACGGTTAAACATTAAAAAATATATGTAGTATTTTTATATTGCTTTATAAAAATTATGTATTTAAATGTGTGTGTGTGTGTG
>NW_015505222.1:1642913-1643802 GCF_001515645.1 Sinocyclocheilus grahami | reverse complement strand
AAAAAAAAAATAATAATCTTGAACAACTGGAAACAATGCAAATTCATAAAAAGTGAACGCTGAACATTCAGGTTTTGAAAGATGGAATTTGAATGATTTTTATTATATATTGCAACTCTTACAGTTGCAGTAAATTACGTTGTATAAAGAGATACACTGTATAGAAAAATCTTAGCTACCGAGTCCAAAAGGCTGAAACATTTTCAGCACCAATAACTAATAACTGCTTGCCTGATTAAACATTCTACCAAGTTTCATCTTCAGAATATCCTTGTTGTTCATAATGTACATTTTACTTTTTAAGCATTAAGTGAAATGTGTAAAACAAGTGTCAATTCAGCTAATTGTACATTTTATCTATTTATTCCACTGCTTTCTAGAATACTTGATTCTGATGTCAGTTATGGCAGTCGGTGGTTAAAGATTTCTGCTTTATATCAGGGCCCTGATCATCAATGGGTTTATTTTGTGATGACCTTCTAACTGTACGCCCACATACATCCTGAAAAATGAGCATGACCACTGAAATCCTTTAATCGCTTGACTATGATAAAAGCAAGGAATTGCAATGTGATTTCATGCAAACTATGTAATTTATACTCAACTCACAAATTAAAGAGACAGAGACAGCCCTAGTGTAAAACTGGGTAGTTTATTGCTTGTGTTTGTTTGAATAAGAGATTCCTTCACAATCTTCAAACTGCACAAGCGCACCTTCAGCACGTTTGTAACTGTGTTTCCGTTCATTATGACGGTAGAGCTATCATACAGAGAGTGTGTGAGAGCACGCGAGAGAGAAACAGAGGCCCAGAGCCCAGTCTGACCACGAATAGAGTTGTTTCTGAAGAAAACAAAGCAATCGAAACAAACAGTGCAAAGAAAGAAAGAA
>NW_015505222.1:1640881-1642623 GCF_001515645.1 Sinocyclocheilus grahami | reverse complement strand
TGGGCCGGACCCCGCCCTTGATCATTAACCACTTTATGCCCAGACATAGTGCTGTCATGTTGCTTAGCAACCCTCGCTGATCCCGGAGCCTGAGTCAGGCCAGCATCCGAACCACATGGACCGGACTGCGATCGAACGCTCCAAGCTTCCAGAGTCTGTTTTCAGGGGCCGATATCGCAGCAGGCTTCTCTGAAGGGGTGAGCGCTGGAGTTTGCCCGGCAGCTAAAGAGATGGGTGGGATGTGGTCAGATGGTGCCAGGAAAGATGGCAGCGTGACCCCGGACATGCTGGGAAGTGTGGAAGGGAGAACGGTGTGCATGGGCAGAGCAGAGATGCCGGGCAGGTTCAGAGGAGGGAGAGGAGGCAAACCTGCAGAGAGGGATCACATCAATATTCAGCCGTTTTAATAAAGTCACAGAAATTAAAACAGGTTTTTCCACTATGGCTGGTTACTTTACACAGGGTTTCTGCAGGATTTAAAAAATCTAATTAAAGGCTTTTTAAGACCTTATTAAGGACCCGCACAAATAAAATTAATACAGTACGTCTATTCAGAACAGATCTAAAAATAAATCATGAATCTCAGATTCTTTTACTTGATTAAACAGGCCATAGCACACAATCAACAAGGTTTTAACACTACTTATTAGCAAAATGGGAACTGCAAATAATATACTCGAGATAAATAGTTTTTAATATGTAATGAAATTGGTCCATGTCCCAACTTATCAAGTGATAATGTTGAATCACACATTTATTATTATTTAAAAAAAATTTATATACATTTTCTGTTTTCATTTTAATTGTACAGTTTTAATAATTTTATTATACTTCAATTAATGTTTTTTTTTAAGAAATTAAAATTCTCCATGAAAGGGTCCTACCATGATCAAGGTCCAGAAAGGTACCGAGAACATAGTTAAAATAGTCCTTGTGACATCATTAGTTCAACCGTAATTCTATGAATTTCTATGGAGGGCCAGAAAGCTCTCGGATTTCATCAAAAATATCTTGCTTTGTGTTCCGAAGACGAACGAGGAAGGTCTTACAGTGATGATGACATAATTTTTGGGTGAACTATCCCTTTAAGGAGCTGCAGGAACCCCGTCTAAGTGGGCGATTCTTGGTCAGAATAAGCTGTAATATTGTTTTGGTGTGTGCACCTGCTGTAATGAGAGGTAACCCACTGATTCCAGCTAACGATACAGCGCTAAGGTCCGGTAACGGTAGATTGAGGTTTGGGAGGTTAGGCAGGTTTGGCAGGGGAGGGAGGTCAGATGGTAAGGACATCAAACCTGAAGACACAAAATTAAAATCATTTAGCCACATGAATATTTGAATATTTTACCGGACGAAGCGGAGTCCAGCCCGGGGTCGTCACATGTGGTTGCCGCAAGCCCGCCAGACGCTCCTTCGTCGAATTTGCCGGCCACGCTGTTCTCAAGCCCGCTGCCTCTGCTCACTCAAGCCCTCCGGCCGTTCCTCACTCTAAGCCTCCGGCCTCTGCTCACTATAGGCCGCCTTGTGTGATGCTGTGTTTTGTTGTGAAAGTGAAACTACTTTGTTTGGCTTTCCAAAAATGGACATGACTAGAAATCAGTGGTTAAGTTGTATTTACAACGCTGTTCTAGAACACTTCAACCCAAATATTCAGATGTGTGCAGTACATTTTATGGAGGACTGTTTCCTGATCCTGGTAGAGTAGACTACAATGCCGGCTGTTCTGACTCACAGACTGCAAG
>NW_015505222.1:1627676-1639680 GCF_001515645.1 Sinocyclocheilus grahami | reverse complement strand
AGTCCAGCCCGGGGTCGTCACATGTGGTTGCCGCAAGCCCGCCGGACGCTCCTTCGTCGAATCCGCCGGCCGCACCGTTCTCAAGCCCGCTGCCTCTGCTCACTCAAGCCCTCCGGCCGTTCCTCATTCTAGCCCCCGGCCTCTGCTCACTATAGGCCGCCGTGTGTGATGCTGTGTTTTGTTGTGAAAGTGAAACTACTTTGTTTGGCTTTCCAAAAATGGACATGACTAGAAATCAGTGGTTAAGTTGTATTTACAACGCTGTTCTAGAACACTTCAACCCAAATATTCAGATGTGTGCAGTACATTTAACGGAGGACTGTTTCCTGATCCTGGGAGAGTAGACTACAATGCCGGCTGTTCTGACTCACAGACTGCAAGTACATTTTTTATATTTAAAGAGTTTTTATATTTTTTATATTTAAAGCGAGTTTTTTGGGCAGTGTAGAGAAGGGCTTGTTGTTTGTCATTTCTCCGATCACAAATGCAGACATTGTTTTATGTTTATGTGGCGCGATGCAACGCGTTATTATAAGTCATTATAATCCATAATTATGTCCCCACTGGATGCAACGAATGCCTCGTTTATAATGGGTTTTATTGGTTTTGAATCATCGCTCCGGCCGGACAGGGCATCATCACAGTATGGTGAGGGGCGTAACATTTCCGTCACATGCTTGAGGTATTCGGCCAATCATAACGCACTGGATAGCTGGCCAATCAGAGCACACCTCGCTTTTTCAGACCGATGAGCTTTGTAAAAATCGTCACGTTTCAGAAAGGAGGGGCACAGAGGAGAAAAAATAATGTAGAGTATATGGAAAAGAATGTGTTTTTTTAAACTTAAACCGCATAAACACATTTCATTACACCAAATAATGTTCTTTTTAGCAACATCATATGACCCCTTTAATAAAAAACAGAGATGAGTGCATGTTCTTTACCTGGTACGTTGGTGGAGGGGTTGACAATGGGAAGGGGACCCAGCCCAGGGGTCACGTGAGTGGGCAGCAGGGGGACTGTGGGAACACCTGCCAGAAATGACAACCATTTAAAATTTTGCACTAATTACAATTAATTATATCATGAATTAGGGTTGGGTCGATAGACGGTGGCTGATAGACATCACGATGTTGAGCCGGCATCGCGATTCCCATCCCCCCGCCTCCATTCCGCCGCATCCCAATACCGTGTTCTGAAAGAAAGTGACGTGTAATACGGAACCCCTAAAGGGAATAAATACGCGATGGGAGTTGTAGACGTAGAGTTTCAGGCCTTTGCCCTCATGGGTTTCTATCAATGAGAATAAGTCTTCTGACTGGAGAAAGAGCACAACACCCACAAAATGAAAAATCTGAGAGTTTTGGGCCAGTTGATGAAGCAGTCATTTGCCTTTTTGGGTTAGTGTTGCTGTGCCACTCAAATTTTTACACAATGATTAGAACATTCGTTTTTTAATACCTTGCAACTTAAACATTTGCTTTTCTGTAATCTTTGTGATGTTCATTGAGGCAAATTCTGCTGATTTGTCATCAAAATGTCATCTAGCTGGCTAACACAGATGACTTCTTATTTTAGTATCATTTATATACTATTATAGTAATTATTCAGATTTTGAATTAGCATTTTTTTATATTTTCAGATTGATATACTATTATAGTAATTATTCCGATTTTGAATTAGCATTTTTTTATATTTTCAGATTTAATTTTAGTTTAAGTTTCAGTAATTTTGTCATTTTTATTAGATTTTTACACTTTTTATTTTATTTGAAGTTTTAGTCATTTTAGACTTTTCTATTTTAAACTTATTTCAGTCAGTTGCCACGGCAAAATTTTTCACAAATTATTTTAATAGTTTAAGTTAACGATAAGTACTGCTGTTTTCAACACCAGAATTGTGTTAAACTACAAAGCAATTATTTTGGCATTGTAAACCATCGTTTTCAAGAAAATTTGTGCTCATTAATTTTTTTTATCAGATTTTAGCTGTGTAATTCACAGCTTATTTTATTTGTTTTAAAGGGAATTTGTAAAGTGAACATAACATTTATTAAAAAATACAAATGTTTCCAATATAAAATTTCTAATGCACTGCTAAAAATGACATTCGTTTTTTAATACCTTGCAACTTAAACATTTGCTTTTCTGTGATCTTTGTGATGTTCATTGAGGCAAATTCTGCTGATTTGTCATCAAAATGTCATCTAGCTGGCTAACACAGATGACTTCTTATTTTAGTATCATTTATATACTATTATAGTAATTATTCCGATTTTGAATTAGCATTTTTTTATATTTTCAGATTTAATTTTAGTTTAAGTTTCAGTAATTTTGTCATTTTTATTAGATTTTTACACTTTTTATTTTATTTGAAGTTTTAGTCATTTTAGACTTTTCTATTTTAAACTTATTTCAGTTAGTTGCCACGGCAAAATTTTTCACAAATTATTTTAATAGTTTAAGTTAACGATAAGTACTGCTGTTTTCAACACCAGAATTGTGTTAAACTACAAAGCAATTATTTTGGCATTGTAAACCATCGTTTTCAAGAAAATTTGTGCTCATTAATTTTTTTTATCAGATTTTAGCTGTGTAAAAATAGTCTTTTGATATTATTAAGACAGGTCATTTTAGACATTTATTATAGACATTATATTATTAATATAATGACCACAACAAATTTTGGTCATTTCAGCTATTTCCTGTGGAGTCTAAAAAACAAGCGTTCGTCTGCAAACCATAATTTTAATCTATATTTGAGCTGCAGAGAGTCACATTCTTTAACAATTTATCCAAAACCAAAAACCACATGTACTCTAGAATTCTAGTGCATTTCCGTATGTCTGTACACACTGATCAAGACATCTGAAAAGAGTAGGAAATGAAGAGAGAAACGAACCTCGTTCATGACTGTGTCTGCTCCGATGATGTAATCCGTGTGTGGTCTTAAACCTGCTAATGCTGCTGGAGAATTTGGCTCCACTTCCTACAAAAACAGGTAAATTATGCATGAAAAAAACTCATGCGAGGTTTGCATTTAATCTTACAGCTCGACCGACCGGTCTGTTTTACAAGAACACGCCCTTTTTGAACACTTTGCTGAATTACGGCTAATTGACCAGAAGTTGTTCATCAAAATGAGGTCAAAGCAAGCATGCTATTTTCATCAAACGCCACCCCACCCATACCAAATATTCAGCTCTCTCTGATTGCATTCAGCACTCTTTCATTTACTCACCAAAACATGCCAGACGTTCTCATTGGCTCCCTCAAAGCTGCAAAAGCGGATGCTGACCCCCAGAAGACCCTGACCGCCCCACATGTTGCTGGGAGTAACAGTAGCTTCCCGCAGCTCCAGGGTTTTGCTGCTGTACACCAGCATTTTCACAGGTTTTTCAACACTAGCCTTCAGTATGTCTTTCAACATGTCATTATCCTTGTTCTTAAGGGGGGGGAAGCAAACATAACATTTATGGTTGACACATTTCTACTATAACTATAAGCACGTGGTCCATGTCAGTTTTTACAATGGCTTCAAATGTTGTTCATCCAATCAGATTTTAGAGTCAGAACGGTCAGTTTTACTGTTTAGAGTCTCTAAATCATTAGATAATGTCAGATTTTAATTTATAATGAGTTTAACTCACTGTATTATCCCGTGATTGTCATTATTACACCAGTTATTCAATACATAAGCAGATTTTCCATTTGAAATTCCTAACACTCCAAGCTTGCTTCTCGGCTCAATGAATAGCCGATATATGATAGAAGACCCTCACTATGTGCAACAAACCTACCAGTCTGGTGTTGTTGATGGACACAATGAAGTCAAAGAAGGGTTCGAGACCTGCTCTATGACCGGGAGAATTCTCCTGCACCTGCACAACACAGAAAACACCCCATTTAACATTCAAACAGAACCAACAAATGACTCATTAAAACCAAAAACAAACATTACAATCGTCTAGCAAAACTCTAAACTGGCATAGATTATAGATCATGAAATGATAAGCGTTGCAACAAGTACATGCCAAAGTATACACTTAACCTTTCTATCAGATTCCTGACTGAGATGTCAACCATTAAAATGAGCAGTCGTGTATATATTTACCCAATTATTAAAAAATCAGAAGCGTGTAAGAACAGCATGTAATTTCCTACGTTTCACGTGGAGCATAAGCAGACTGCTTTAAATTGGGCCAATTCGAGTTATGACAGATTACAACTAAACATTTAACAGTAAAGCATCATGACATGTAGTAAGCTTCTTCAACAGTCCATCCAACAACAATTACAGAAAAAACACACACTGTACAGTAGGATAAATGAAGATGTGCTTTTTAAGGGGTATCATCCTTTGCATGTCAAATGCTGAAAACTCCCTTGCATTATATCTACATTTAACAGTAGAGATGTTCATTTAGCCACATTAGCATTTCGCCACGGTTAACAGGCCGCACTGACATCCCCGGCCTCGATTTGAACTCTGTGCCGCTAGCGACTCGCGATGTACCGCATGAGTGAAATGGAGAAACCAAGAAAAAACACACTCACTCTGAGAACGTGATAGCCCTCCGAACCACCTCCGGGAATTTCCACGCTCTGTGATCCCCCCATGATCCCCGCTTCGTGTCACCGGTGGGAATATTATCCGTTTTAATAGTTTTTTCCCCCAGCAGCCGGTTTTGTGGACAGACACGTTGGAGTCTCGACGGCGGTGAATGACGTGGCAGTGCAAGAAGGAGGGCTCGTGCTTATGTGGCGCACAGGTGAGACTGCGGCGAGCCTTTTGTCATATCATAAATAAAGAAATCATGGTTTATTTCTAGTTTATAAGTGTACAACATGTGAACGATAGGATATACAACCATAGAAGGCACAGTAGCAATGTCGAATTCGTGAACGAATCATTCACGTGAGTCGGATCTTTTTGATGATTCGTTCGAACCGTGCACAAACTCATCTGAATGATTCATTCACGAGCTGTTCTCGAGTTAACAGAAACCTTTTTTTGGGAGGGACAGCCAGTCTTCATAAATGCCTTTCTTTTTCTGTGTTTGTGTGTATTTGCATATACTCATATACACATAATACACATATTTTTTAAATCTAGATATAGATTATAAATTGGGAGTATTTGATGTTGTCCACTGGGGGCATATTGGCAAACAGCAGAGATCAAATAGCGCCCCCTGGAGGAAGTCAAATATGTGCAACATGCTTCAAATGCTTCATTTCTTTGTCACACTGTAGATGTGCTGTGCTGCCTTCTTGTGGCAAATAAATGATAATACACAGAGCAGGAAACTACAGACATACGAAAAACGTGATAAAAGCCATATTAAATAGACTGTAACGAATACTTTTGCAAATCATTTTACAGCTGAACTTTTCTTTGATCTTTGAATAATTTTTAACATTTACTTTTTGTGATCCAAATAAAGTATAAATGACAAAAAGTACACTGTACAGTATTTTGAACATAGTTACATGGTAATTTTTTATGCTGACCATGGTATCTAGATATGGTATGACTATTTAATATAGTAGCATTATACTACCATTACAATTATAATAGCATTATATCTATATTTCTCTGATAGTACCATGTTCCATAATAATTTCATGGCATGAGAATATGATAATAATTCCGTATTAAGGTTATTTTATATATCAAAGTGCAAAGGTATTATCAACTTACACCATTATTTGTTTTTAAGTACTTTTTTTTGCCACAATAAGGGGGGCATTTTGATAGTATATTTCATATATAAAAAGGTTTATAGTGTCTATTGCCAAAATATATGAATATGCTAAATATATAGTGAAGTTGTTTACAGCATGTATTTAACCTACATTTAGGCTAAATGCAAATATTGATTTTTAAAACATACTTTCAATGGCCAATAATATATTGGTAGAAAATATATTTCCATAAATGGTTACACTTTATTTCGATAGTCCACTTTAGACATTCTATTAACTACAAGTAACTTTGTAACTACATGTCAACTACATGTCAACTAATTCTCATTAATTTGTAACTACATGTCTACTAACTCTCAGAGTAGACTGTTAGGGTAGGTTTAGGGTTAGTAGAATAAGTTGACAAAGAAAGTGTTAGAAGATATTAAGCAGACAGTTTACTAATACTCTACTAACTGCTAGTTGACATGTAGTTGTAATGTTATTTACTGTTAATAGAATGTCTAAAGTGGACTATCGAAATGAAGTGTTACCCCATAAATACATTTTGAAATAAATTTGAGCAAATATAGTTTTTGGTATATTTTGAAATATAATGTCATTATGACATACCATGTTATTTACTGTTAATAGAATGTCTAAAGTGGACTATCGAAATAAAGTGTTACCCCATAAATACATTTTGAAATAAATTTGAGCAAATATAGTTTTTGGTATATTTTGAAATATAATGTCATTATGACATACTTTCTAGTGCCTGAGAGCAGCTGGTTTAAAATAAGAATGAAATAAAAGAAAACACAAACAAACTCGGTGTGAAGTGCACGTTTATTATACGCTTTAAAATAAAGGTGCAAGATTTGTACATTTTAAAAAGACGACTAACAGAACATTCTTATACTTTAATAGCTTTTTATTGCGCCGTGTACATGTGTTAATAACAGTTTACATATAATGTGATTGCATTTTAAAGTGCCAGCCTTACTGAGCAGACCAGATCGCCCTCCTCACATTTGTCAAAAACACTTTGAACAAATAGAGAACATGAAATAAATGTTCCAAAGACGACAGCTGAATCTAAATACCGCATAACAATAAACTTTTAATAAATATGAATATGAATCTTCCAGCATCCTGATGACATTTCAAGCCTTCCTTCTAAGTTTGTGCTTTTTGCTTTATTGTTTTTTTTGTTATTTCTTCTCTTTTTTTAAATATGATGCTATAATCGCCTGAGTTGAATATCAATAATTAGTAATATACATCTGGTAACTAACTACCTTCATATAATTGATAGGATTGCTTATAACATTCAGTCAAAGATACACACGATAACACTGTAACACTAACACACTGATTGCACAGAGTTAAGGGCCTCAACGACAAACATATACAATATATTCATATTTCTATAAATGTGTATAGATTTATGCTATAATTTATACGCTTGCTTATTTCAAAGAATATCGAGTATATTGTAAAATGTATGGCACTAGTTCTGTCTTTGGCTCACAAGTACACTACTGGACCATAAACATTAGCCTAAACTTGTTTGATTATATATAACTTGTCTTAAAATACAAATGAAGAACCGTTACAAATGAGAGAAATACCTTTGAACACCGTTGGCTCACAATATAAATAAAGTCTTTGTTTATAGATTTATATCAGTACATTTCAAACTGAAAACTGAATACTTATGTTTCACCTCACAAAGGTGTTGATTAAACACTTTACATGACCTACTACAAGGTTAGTTTAGGAAACACAACACTAAAATACAGATCAACCACTGGTTTACACACAGACCCCACTACTACACAGAAAGGGGTTCGAGCTTCATTAAAAGGGTGGCGCGTCTTTGCTTGTCTTTATATTGTATTTACAAACCCAAGCACCGACTGTTACACATTTAAACTATGTTGTAAGGTGACCGTGTAGCTATACGGGCTACTTAATCTGTAAGTTAAAGATCTAAAGACATTGAGAAGAAGGACAGAACATATTGGACCACAATACGACGTCGAAACATAGCCATTAAATGTGTAGACCGGGCGACCGTCCTGTCGAGATGCCTGAGCCTTGAATATAGACACAGAGCTGCAGTTCTCTGCTCTTACAGGTCGTGACCCAGCCTCTCGATTTCATCGATGAGGAAATCGATGTCGGACTTGGTGACGGCGTGATTGGAGACGACCATTCGGAAGAAGTTGACCTTGTCTCCCTGTGGTTGGTATCCTACCATGGTTGTGCCGCACTCCATCATCATTGCTTTGATCTTCGGCGCCACCTGCAGGGGAGACGGCGTAATTTATGACACAAGTTCGAACCAATTTTCTTTGTAAAATGATTCATTGTTTCAAAGCACTGGAAAAACCGTACACTGGTGGCACATGCTGACTCAAAACGGTGTACATGGAATGAAAAGACAACCCAAATATGTACATATGATGGCATCCTCTACAAACGAATTGCAAATGTTTTCATGAAAGTGTTATTACATGTAATCTACGAATAATTAAATACCATTAAAGAACATGGGTTCACAAGATCAACAACATCTACACTCTTGAAAACTAAAAGTTCTTTATTGGCATCGATGGTTTCATGTAAAAACCTTTAACATCCAGGGACCTTTCCCTTCTTTAGCATTACATCACTTCTTCACCAATGGATCCTCTGCAGTGAATGGGTGCCGTCAGAATGAGAGTCCAAACAGCTGATTAAAAACATCCACTCCATTTCATTAATTAAAGTCTTAAACCGCTGCTTCTGGCCAAAATACCAGTCTATAATCCATAATAACACTTCCTCCAGTGAAAAAGTCCATCTCCTGTTGGCTCTCACATCAAAATTCACCCACACATTTGTTTAGAGCTGTTTTCGGTTGTAAATGGTACTTGATCTGAGCATATTTCTCTCCTGATTCAGATGAAATGATAGTTTCACTGGAGAAAATGTTATTACAGATTATGGACTCGTATTTTAGCCAGAATCAACGACTTAATTATGGATTTGTTTCTTACAAGCATGCAGCTTTTCACTTCACAAGGCATTAATGGATGGACTGGCGTGATGTGGATTACTTGTGGATTATTGTGATGTTTTTATCAGCTGTTTGGACTCTCATTCTAACGGCACCCATTCACTGCAGAGCATTCATTGGTGAGCAAGTGATGGAATGCTACATTTCTCCAAATCTGTTCCCATGAAGAAACAAACTCATCTTCATCTTGGATGGCCTGAGAGTGAGGACATTTTCAGCTGAACTATTCTTTTAAAACTGTTTTGAGCTTGAAGATTGTTTGGGAAAACCAAAATGGTTCTTCTATGGCAAACCCTCTTTTGGAAACTTAAGAGCATAGAGGCGAATCCTTGGAATTGTAAAAAGTTTTTAACCTAAGGTTCAAAAAAGTATTACGTAACGAAGCCTCATCTGCTGAAATCACATGACTCTTTGATAAAAGCTTCAAAACCACTGATTCGAAACAAGATTTGTAAAATTTGTTTTGATCACCACCAGTTTATGTGCTTGTTACTCTCATTTTGTATAATTGAAATGAGATGAAGTACCCTGTGTAGTTTCTCCCTTCGTTCGTCTCCATGTGGCATGCCACGCAAGCTTGGTGGAATATACCAGAAGCAAACATTTGTGTGCTGGGGCTGCAGAGAACAAAAGAAAGCAATAAGAAAAGTCATTACATGCAGTATTAGGTAAGCAGTTTTTTCAGTCTATACTTGAGTATGCGTGTGCCTGATACAAACCTGGCCCTCAAAGACCATTTCGTATCCCTCACGGTTCTTGATTTTATTGTAGAGATATTCAGAAAGCTCCAGACATCTGTCAATGTGCTGCTCAAACCCAATTGTGCCCTACACGGATAAAAATCACCAGTCAGAATAAAAATGTGTGTTTCTCAGCAAAATACTCATTGCTATAGCCACATAATTGTTTTTATTTTAACATTTGGAAACATAGTGCATATATACACTGTAAAAAATTATGGTGAATTTAACGGTAAAAGACTGTAAAAATGCTACAGTAAAAACCTGTTAAATGGTTAACGGTAAATTCCCCTACTATATACTGTGAAAAACTGTATTGGACATTACATGTAATTTTACAGTAGTATACCGTTTTTGGAAGTGAAAAAGACTGTGTAATTTACAGTGAATAACCATAAATTGACATTCCCAGAATTCCCTGCGTTACATTTCAAATTTGATGTTTTTTTGTTGAAATAACTATGTTTCTTAGTTTTTTCTTATCAGTTTTGTATATTAGGGTTGTATGTTACACCTAATGTTGTTAAGGCGAGACACTGGAGGTAAATAGGGTAAAAATATTAGCCAATAGTTATCACCTTACTTATCCAGTTGATTGATTACATTGATAATTGCAAACATTTTTTGTATTACAAGTTTTCTAAAATGTTATGTCTAAATATGCAAATGATCCATTATTTAATGAAATATGCTCTAATTTGCATACATTTCTAGTACAACAATCTGAACACTGGAAGTCAGTTTCAAAATTCTTGTTTCATTTTCTTTTACATATTAGAGTCAAATGTTTTTACAGAGGGAATTTTGGGTATCTCTTTTTGTCACTCCATAATTCAGAAAAATATTTGAACAGCCAGAAAACAATATATTTTCACAATTTTTGGGGGAATAAAATGTTGTATATAATCAAGAAAATTAAAAATCCCTCAGTAAAACATTTCAGTTTCATGAGTGTTACCGTGATGGTGTTTAGTGTTTGTGTGAATGACACACTGTGCACCTTCTATATATGTTATTATTTAAAAGCTGCTTGTGATGGGCTTTGGTTCATCATGTGACTTTCTCATCACCTCCTGCATTTGGTGGTTATCAGTGTATTACAAAGCTACAAAACAGATTTCAGTACTTCAATAGGTTGATATATTAACATTATATCAGTTAATGAAATTACAGTATTTAACTGTAAATTTAAGTTAAAACCGTAAAACCTAAACATTTTTTTACTGTAAATTTTACGGAATTTTTTTTACAGTGTACCACTTTACCTGCATACATAATACATGATTATACGTACAGTATACTTAGGTAATATATATAAAGAAATATACTGAATAGCATATCTTGGCTTTGTGATTGTTTATATTGTTGCAAAAATGTAAACTATTATTGCAGATATTATATCAAACTATCTTTGCATATATACAGTATATATATATATATATATATATATATATATGAAGGTTGTGGTTGACGCTCAGTGGAGTATGGCGAAGCGCCTGTGTCTTTAAAGGTTTAAACTGGAGGAATGAAGTGGCCTTTTGGTGACTGTTGAAGTAAATAATGAATGTGTGTGTGTTTCTAATATATATACAGTATATATATATATATATATATATATATATATATATATATACACAATACAGCAAATCATATAGCAAATCATAACTACCTAATTTTTTTCTTTTGTTGCAAAATGTATCACCTAGCTCTATATATGAAGTTGTACATATAAGTATGTCCAACTTTATCCACATACATACAATATACACACATACAAACCTGCTTGATTGTTTATTTTGTCACAAAATGTAAACTTTGTCACACAATGTAAACTATATTATCGTCCAGCTCTAATCTGCTAAATGCAACTATAAGGCATGAAGATATTAAGATACATCATCATGATTTTCTGTGAAGCTGTTTTTGAAGCTATGTTTATTGTGAAAAGCACTATGTACAGTATATAAATTGATTTGACATGGCATAACAGCAGCTGTTGTGACCCACCTTGGCCTTCCACATGAGCCAGAATTTGAAGATGTCTACATGTCTGCCACACTGGATGGCCTTGTCGCCGGTGTCGTAGGTCACATCGTACTGTTTGTCTGGTTGGAAGAGGTATCCAGCGCACATGGAGTTGCAGCCCTGCAGAATGCCCTGCAACAGAAACACATCTCATGTGATCAGTAGCTGTATAACTAAACTTTAAATGAGTTTGAATTGACTTGATCTACGTAAATTCATTTAGCAGACACATTTATCTAAATGAGTTTGGTGCGTATGTGCATATCCAAGATTTTTTATCTTTTTCAGGATTTTTAATGTTTTTGAAAGAAGTGTCTTCTGCTCACTAAGGCTGCATTTATTTGATCAAAAATACAGTAAGAACTAAAATATTGAGAAATATTACCATTTTTAAAAACTGTTTTGTATTTGAATATATTATATATAAAATGTAATTTATTCCTGTGACGCAAAGCTGTATTTTCAGCATCATTACTCCAGTCTTC
>NW_015505222.1:1583184-1627594 GCF_001515645.1 Sinocyclocheilus grahami | reverse complement strand
AAACAATTGTGCTACGGATTTGGTTGAAAAACTGATTGTTGTTGAATAGAAACTAATTTGAAATCGTTTGTAAGATTACAAATGTCTTTATTGTCACGTCTGGCTAATTTTACGTGTTCTTGCTGAATGAAAGTAATAATTTCTTTTAAGAAAATCTTACTGACCCCAAACTTTTTAACAGTAATGTATATAGATGGGCTTTTCCAAGGCAAATGTAAATGCCAGATAGTGTGTGATAAATCCTGACTGTTTATGTCTTTGACTGTTTGCTGTCTCACCTTCTCTCTAACCAGGATGGCTGAACATTGCAGTGGTACACCCATCATCTTATGAGGGTTCCATGTGACTGAGTTTGCTCTGAAACAAACAGACATGTGGGTTTTCAGGTCACACTGCACAATTACTGTGATATACAGTCATTTTAGTGCCTCATCTCGTGTGATTTGACATACCTCTCAATGCCGCTTAGCTTGTGACGGTGTTTCCTGGACATTAACAGTCCTCCGCCCCATGCACCCTGACGATATACAAACACCACTGACCGACTGATTTAAGATGTTTAATTCATTTATTCAATGGACAATTTATTAAATTCAGCTAGTTACCATTTCAGCTAATTCTGAAAGCACTCATTGGAAATGCATGTATATGTTTGAGTCAAGCTTACATCCACATGTAACCACAGGTTGTACTTCTCACAGATGTCTGCAATGTCATTGATGGGATCGAATGCTCCATATACTGTGGTACCAGCTGTTGCGTTCACAAACAGTGGCACGTAACCCTAAAATAAACATTCAAAATTTATACAGTACATATATATATATATATATATATATATATATATATATATATATATACACAATACATATACAATAGCAACATATAGTATATAGCAAATCATAACTACCTAATTTTTTTCTTTTGTTGCAAAATGTATCACCTAGCTCTATATATGAAGTTGTACATATAAGTATGTCCAACTTTATCCACATACATACAATATACACACATACAAACCTGCTTGATTGTTTATTTTGTCACAAAATGTAAACTTTGTCACACAATGTAAACTATATTATCGTCCAGCTCTAATCTGCTAAATGCAACTATAAGGCATGAAGATATTAAGATACATCATCATGATTTTCTGTGAAGCTGTTTTTGAAGCTATGTTTATTGTGAAAAGCACTATGTACAGTATATAAATTGATTTGACATGGCATAACAGCAGCTGTTGTGACCCACCTTGGCCTTCCACATGAGCCAGAATTTGAAGATGTCTACATGTCTGCCACACTGGATGGCCTTGTCGCCGGTGTCGTAGGTCACATCGTACTGTTTGTCTGGTTGGAAGAGGTATCCAGCGCACATGGAGTTGCAGCCCTGCAGAATGCCCTGCAACAGAAACACATCTCATGTGATCAGTAGCTGTATAACTAAACTTTAAATGAGTTTGAATTGACTTGATCTACGTAAATTCATTTAGCAGACACATTTATCTAAATGAGTTTGGTGCGTATGTGCATATCCAAGATTTTTTATCTTTTTCAGGATTTTTTATGTTTTTGAAAGAAGTGTCTTCTGCTCACTAAGGCTGCATTTATTTGATAAAAAATACAGTAAGAACTAAAATATTGAGAAATATTACCATTTTTAAAAACTGTTTTGTATTTGAATATATTATATATAAAATGTAATTTATTCCTGTGACGCAAAGCTGAATTTTCAGCATCATTACTCCAGTCTTCAGTGTCACATGATCTTCAGAAATCATTATAATATGCTGATTTGCTGCTCAAGAAACATTTCTGATTATTATCAATGCTGAAAACAGTTGTGCTACGGATTTGTTTGAAAAACTGATTGTTGTTGAATAGAAACTAATTTGAAATCGTTTGTAAGATTACAAATGTCTTTATTGTCACGTCTGGCTAATTTTACGTGTTCTTGCTGAATGAAAGTAATAATTTCTTTTAAGAAAATCTTACTGACCCCAAACTTTTTAACAGTAATGTATATAGATGGGCTTTTCCAAGGCAAATGTAAATGCCAGATAGTGTGTGATAAATCCTGACTGTTTATGTCTTTGACTGTTTGCTGTCTCACCTTCTCTCTAACCAGGATGGCTGAACATTGCAGTGGTACACCCATCATCTTATGAGGGTTCCATGTGACTGAGTTTGCTCTGAAACAAACAGACATGTGGGTTTTCAGGTCACACTGCAAGTCATTTTAGCACCTCATCTCGTGTGATTTTTACATACCTCTCAATGCCGCTTAACTTGTGACGGTGTTTCCTGGACATCAGCAGTCCTCCACCCCAAGCACCCTAGACATGTACAAACACCACTGACTGAATGATTTAAGATTTATTAATTCATTTATTCAATGCTACATTTATTATATTCATCTATTTAGTTACCATTTCAGCAAATTCTGAAAGCACTAAATGAAAATGCATGTATATATTTGAATCAAACTTACATCCACATGTAACCACAGGTTGTACTTCTCGCAGATGTCGGCAATGTCATTGATGGGATCGAATGCTCCATATACTGTGGTACCAGCTGTTGCGTTCACAAACAGTGGCACGTAACCCTAAAATAAACATTCAAAATTTAATTCACTGCTGATAGTACATGGCCTAAAGATAGTGCCCTAACAGCAAGATCCCACTTTATTAACAGAGAGACTTAGAATTAGAACTTAAAGTTCAAATCAACCATGAATACCTGCTCCAGTATTGATCCACTGAACTCTTCAGGCACTGAGGTTAAATACTCTCACTCACTTGTCTTAGCAACAGTGAGTCTGAGCATCTACTTACCTTCTGTTTGGCATCAATGATCTTGGCCTCTAAGTCAGCAGGTATGACACGCCCCCTGAAACAAGACAGCCAATTAGGTGTAAGTGGGAGGGACTCTAGCAAATAAAACATGAGCTTTGAAAGAAAGTAACATAGTGGTTAAGAGCTCAAAAGAAGATGATACCTCTCATCTGTCTTCAGGAGAATTACGTTTTCTTTGCCAAATCCCAGCACTGCTCCTGCCTTTTTGATTGAATAATGGCTCTGCAAAAAACAAACAGTGGAGTTGCCAATTAATCAAATGGCCAAATAGTATAAAATTAATGCAACTGTACACTAATGCTTCAAAAATAATACCATATTTGCTGATTGAAATGTAAATACTTGTTTTTAATAATAATTTGGGGCTTCTGATTCCGAAAATAGTGCTTGTTTTGCACGAGTATGCCACACATTTTGTAGAATATTTGCTTTCTATGATCATTTGTAAGGTGACGTTTTGGATATCCTTTAAAAAAACTGCCACAAAGACATAAGTCATATCTTCCTCTGAGCCAGGTTACAACGATTAAAAAAATTCTCCGCTGATTTTCAAGGTTAGAATTATGGCCAGTGACAGAAGAAAATGCAAACACGAGCCAGATGTTTTCTGCTACACATGTGGGTGTTTTTTGCAGATTTTGTGAAAAAAAAAGTTCTTTGACATTACATTGAATATTTGAATGTATTTTTACAGTCCTTTACAGATTGTAAGTTAAATGATAAATTTTGAATATTCCTTTTTGCCATTAAAACCAAAACTTTTGACTGCTTTTGTTATTTTAGTAAGTGCAATAAGCTGATATATATACTTATCAAATGCGATATATCACATATCAAATGTATTTTCGAGCTCAGCATCAAATTAAGTAGCCTAATATTAGCGTTCTTGGCAAATCAGCCGATTTGTTTTTCTTCAAGATGCAAGGCTGTGTAATATATGACCCCTAGAGGCAGACAAATCCTCTGCTTAACTGCAGTGAAAGTGAGTACTTACATATTCAGAAGTGAAAAGCACAAGTCGTGGTGCTGCAGACATGCCTTTGGTTTTGACTTCAGGGAAATACTTGTACCGCGCAACCATCACACTGTACATGTTTGATATGGCACCACCTGTGAACAGATTCATCACATTACAGCAACAAATTAAAATGTGTTAGCCAAAGGAATAGTTCAGCCAACACGAAAATGTCATACTTTCCTCATCCCCTAATTGTATGCACAACCTACACTCTTTAAAATAAAGGTGCTTCAAAAGGTTCTTCAAGCGATGCCATAGAAGAACCATTTTTGGTTCCACAAAGAACCATTCAGTCAAAGGTTCTTTAAAGAACCTTTGACTGAATGGTTCTTTGTGGAACCAAAAATGGTTCTTCTATGGCATCGCTTGAAGAACCTTTTGAAGCACCTTTATTTTTAAGAGTGTATGGTATTTTTTTATTAGGCTATGTGTTTTGGGTTACGTTTGTAATGGCGATATTTCATTATTCGGTTTGTTATGGACCAGTTTACCTGGTGAGAAGAGTGCATCGCCATCACCATTAGGCCATCCAATGATCTCTCTCATCTTCTTGAGGGTCAGTTGCTCCATCAGAACAAACACAGGAGCGATTTCATATGTGAACCTGAGCAACACACAGGAAGACCAGATTTAGTCACACGAGACTTGAAGCAGAAAGACTGAAATGGTATTTTCTTGTAAACCGTTCTCCAGTAAGCTTTGTTTTATTTACACCATCGAAAACTCATCTCAGAAAAATATCTAGGTCTTTAGGTCTTGTATATCCACCTTATTTTTAACGTAGGCTAACAGCGGGTTTTTGGCTTTCAGTTATTTTTAACTGTACAAAAACTGCACGTTACGCTTCCAAATATTGCGAATCGGTCGCTGTTTCTTTTCATATTATTTTAATTTATGATCGTATTCATTAACACACTGATTTGTAGCACAACCCTGTTGAAAAATCCAGCATATGCTGGTTAGGTAGCCTATGTTTTGAAGCATGGCTGCTGGTCATGAGCTGCTTTAAGCTTCATGTGCTGGTCCTAAACAGGAGCTAGTTGCTTAAGACCAGCTTAGGACCAGCACATGACCAGGTAAGAACCAGCTTAAACCAGCTCATGACCAGCTAAGGACCACCAGCTCAAACCGGCAGCCATGCTTCAAAACATAGGCTACCTAACCAGCATATACTGTTTTTTTCAACAGGGAAATACTACTGCACTTTTAGTTTGGCTACTTAATTCATATTTACTTATAACCTACTGCAGCTAATGAATCGGAAGTGTGCACATTCACAAAAAAATAGGCTTGTGGCCAGAATGTCATGTCCTCTGTTTGATCACCCTGTCCTTCGGTTTTTGGGCTGTGTATCTGTCTACATGTTGTGAACACATGGTGTTTTGTTTTGATCGTTCACCATGTACTCTTCTGTGGCGTTCCTCCCTCCCTCTCGTTACCACCCTACTGCTCGTTATTGGTTGATTTCGCTCACCTGAATTCAATGTTCGGTTAATCTCCTGCTCTATTTATTTTCCCTCTTGTGTGTCGTCCAGTGCTAGATCGTTGTTCGCCAGTTCGCCAACACTCAGCCATCTGGTCTGGTCCTGTCTAGTCTGGTCTGTCCGCGCCATTGTCGGCTTCCCCCCCCCCCCCCCCCAATAGAAACCATCACAGAAAATTCTAATGGTTTCCACTAAATACCATTACAAACATACACATCAACTTTTAACCATTATTATTATATACAGTATATATATTTTTCTAGCGATTTCGAATGATTTTGCAGTGTGTTTTGGGACATATTCCATTAGGACTTATTGGTTTTAACAAGCCACCAATAGAAGGCGACCAATTACCAGTAGAAACCCACAGGGTCCATTACAGTTTCCATTAAAACCAATAGCCTAGTCCCATTATAGGCTAACCAGTAAAACCATTACACATTTTGTAATGGTGTCTGTTGTTCTTTTCAGCAGGGTTATTAACGTCTACACCTACCCCAACCCTAAACCTACCCTTATAATAATGCAAAAACAGTTATTATTGTTGTGTGACAAATTACGCTACAGGACTATTGATGAAAGTAGCCACAGCTGTTTCCCTTAGTCTTAACCAAAAAATAGCTTAATAAAAATGATTTATTTATTTTAAATTTAACTTTACTTCGATTTTGGGCTGAAAATGGAAAATTTGGACATGGTTAAGAGGTTCATATTTACGCTATCAAATTAATAGCCTATTGATGTTCCACTTTTGCAAATTGTCAAAATCTGGCAACAGCTGCTTCAGAGAATCACACAGTTCCTGCAGACATCACATACTGTTCCATCAGAGATACATTCTGTCCCTCTCGGCTGCTTTGAATATCGCTAATTAAAAGACGGCTGTGATAGACTAGATAAGGGCTCATTTCAGACTGTTTTAATGAAGGGAGTCAGTCCTCTGATGGCTATCTGTCCGTCTAAATGGAGGAGTTCAGCCTGACGGGGGACAGACAGCGTGCAAATGAGGGGACGGCTGCTCACGCGAGATAAGACCGCGCTTCAGCCCAAATCCATCTCATTCACAGAAAGGACGGACGAAAGAGGATGAGCGTGTGATGGAACACAACTAGGACATGGAGCAGCCCCGGGCAGACTCATTGTTCAGCTCCATCACAAAAAGGAACAAAGATTGGAGACAGTAAAATAACGGGGAATCATCAATAACACGCAGCGAAAACATGATTCCAGCTGTCATAATGTCGTATAAATAGAACAATGTTTCTTGCGCAGGCTTATAACACGTGTTGGATTTGACAAATTACATTTTCATGTACAAAGGAGGAGAAACCAACAGGAAATTTAATATCTGCCTGAATGCACAATGCATACTGGGACCGTTTATTCACCTATATTATTAAATTAAAATACATGATATACAT
Source organism: Sinocyclocheilus grahami (assembly GCF_001515645.1). NCBI lineage: Eukaryota > Metazoa > Chordata > Actinopteri > Cypriniformes > Cyprinidae > Sinocyclocheilus > Sinocyclocheilus grahami. The sequence continues at coordinate 1,620,817 of NW_015505222.1, read as the reverse complement.
TTACTTAACATAAAATCATAAGCAAGTGCTCAATAAAAGCACAGCACGTTGGTCAAGTTTTTTTTTTGTTGGACAGTCTACAGATTCTCTTGTCAATGATTAGACCGCAAAAATAATTTTCTTATTATATATATATTTTATTTTTATTATATCTTGTTTTCCATTACAAAAATGTGGGGTGGGAATTTTTTTCTTCTTTGAATTAAGTGCATTGGCAGATATTCTTTCTTATTTTAGCAAAACCCCACTTTATTTTGATACATTTTTCAGAAAACAAGACTTTATGTCTTATGTTATTTTGCTTCTCAAGTAAATCTATCTTGATTTAAGAATGTTTATATATTTATAATGGAAAACAATACAAAAATACTGAGTAAGAAAATCACTTTTTGCAGTGTAATGTGAAATTTCAGTTTCAATTATGCGTAAATATTATGTAAAGTAATTTTTACATTTTATTTACTGTATTATGCATTTAATATTATCAGAATTTTATTACCATATCAATATTTGCATCAACTATTGAAAATCATTTATCAAAGAGATAAACTATCAACCACCCAAAACACCTTAGCAACCACCTAGCAACACCGTAGAAACATACACAACCACCTTACAGTGCAACAACCAGCTGTAAATATGACTCAAATTTCATGTAAATATCTCTTCTTGTCTTTTATGTGAAGCTATTTTAAGGGTGTTTGTGTGTGTGTGAGTGTGTGTGTGTGTGTGTGTGTGTGTGTGTGTGAGTCAGTCCATTAGCTTCCAGTCAGTGTGTGTCACTGCTGATGAGAAATAATGGGTCTAAATTAGTCACGGTGAATAATGACAGAATAAGCAGCATTTGCATCCCGTCCATTCACTGAATCATAGACATGAGGACACTCCCCTTTCTCTTCTCACAAAGCCCTTTCAATAGCGCGTTTGTGTGTGTGTGTGTGTGTGAAGGTGGCAACAGCAGAAGCGACACTCTCAGCAGTGATGAAATGAAACGTTTTCAAACATTGCAGGTGAAATCCTTTCAAATGGGGCAGAGAGCGGTGGGAGGCCGACAGAACAGCTTTATCCCTGGAGCAAGATGATGGCATCATGTGGGAGAGATGGAGAAACGTTTATCCTGAGATTCTGAAAACGCTTCAGCGTCAGAGTGAAGCACTAATCAACATCCTCCTCCCAGAGAGACTCCCACACTCTCAACTGCTGAACTAACACACCTCTGCCATTAGTGCTTCATGTTCAAGAGCCAACATGGATCCATCCGCCTTCAGATACAAATATAGTGCTTTTTAACCTCATATTGATGTTTTACAGGAATGAGACATGAAGAAAGGGCACAATTCAAGGTTTAATACAGAAAAACCATCCAACACATCGACCGCCTCTTGACTTCTCAAATGTCAGCAGCACTTGAGGATGTTCTTTATTTATAAAGTGGTAAAAATCATATAAAGTAAATGTCACAAAGTAAAAAAAGAAAACACTACAAGCTGTTCTGAAACCTTAGTATCTACTGCACGTGAAAAATGAAAATGACTGTGTGCATCAAACAAATGCAAAAAACACAGATTATACTAAGCTAATGGCATGAAAATACATCGCAAACACACACATTTAGGGTGAAATAGGCAACAATTATATAAGTGTATGCTCTTGCTTTGTTCGTCATGAAAACCATCCAACACATCGACCGCCTCTTGACTTCTCAAATGTCAGCAGCACTTGAGGATGTTCTTTATTTATAAAGTGGTAAAAATCATATAAAGTAAATGTCACAAAGTAAAAAAAGAAAACACTACAAGCTGTTCTGAAACCTTAGTATCTACTGCACGTGAAAAATGAAAATGACTGTGTGCATCAAACAAATGCAAAAAACACAGATTATACTAAGCTAATGGCATGAAAATACATCGCAAACACACACATTTAGGGTGAAATAGGCAACAATTATATTGTTCGTCATATTACACTGAACTTATCACACTGCTCTCTGGGAATATCTTTTTATATGCGCCCTTCAAAGTGGAGTCAGAAATATCGTACTATTAACTATATATAGAGATAAGTGAGAGGAAAGCAAGTTTATTACTCAGTTTTGGTGATTTGCTGTATGTAACAAACATTTAGCTGTAACACCATGTATAAGTAACCGAACAAATGAAACAACGTCATTGTTTAAAGTGCTTTTTTTGTATTGGTCTAATAGAAAATCATGGTTAAACCGGTTTTGTTCGGGTTGGCTAGAAGAAAAATAATACTCTAACACACTAAAAAAGAAAAAAAAAGTTTAAATACTATTTTTGCTTGACACCACATGTTGATGTTCAGACACTGACAAGATTTTCTGACTTTTCTTGGTAGAATGTAACAGAAAAGATGATGCATATTTTAAAAAAGATGACATTAAGGTCTTTTGAAGAGAATATTCATGTCTTTATTTATAGTATAGGTAAGCTAACACATTTATCATAATTTTGGTGAAATTAAGTTGTAAAAATAATTGCCAAAAAATAGTTGCCAAATAGTATTGTATACCCTGGACCACAAAACCAGTCATAAGGGTCAATTTTTCGAAATGGAGATCCATTGATGTATGGTTTGTTAGGATAGGACAATATTTGGCCGAGATACAACTATTTGAAAATCTGGAATCTGAGGGTGCAAAAAAATCAAAATATTGAGAAAATCGCCTTTAAAGTTGTTCAAATGAAGTTCTTAGCAATGCATATTACTAATCAAAAATTAAGTTTTAATATATTTACAGTAGGAAATTTACAAAATATCTTCATGGAACATGATCTTTACTTAATATCCTAATGATTTTTTTGGCATAAAAGAAAAATCTATAATTTTGACCCATACAATGTATTTTTGGCTATTGCTACAAATATACCCCAGCGACTTAACACTGCTTTTGTGCTCCAGGGTCATTACATTTATAATAAAAAATATTTAGCAATGTAATTTTTACTTTTTTTCAGTGTTGAAATGAATAACTTTCATTTCATTTCATTTTGAATGCAGATGATTTTTTTGTTTAGGCTAATTTTGTGTTTTATTTTCCCGACTTGGAGGTACGAGGTTCACACGCGACCTTGAAAGCAGCATTACATGTCCAAAATGGGGATATCCTAGAGCAACATATTTATGCTGATCTATTCAAACAGATTTCATGTTGGAATGCAATTATGATGCCTTAAAATGCTGCCTATGTAGGCAGCTCACAATGGAACAGACCCTATGAATATTCGATGTCACACTATTGAGAAACAAGCACTACAGAAATGCAAGTGTGCAAATATGATATGGATGTAAAAACTTTGATTCTTTTATGTTTTTGGCTCTGCTCTTCCTCTACATATTTGGTATGAATTAGCTTAAGAGGATATTAATCAAAGTAATTCCCTTTGGCCAAAACCCATTGTTCATAGTTATGGCAATTTAACAAGCCTTTTTTCATCTTAACTGACTTCTATTATAAGAAGCTCTCTATTTATATTAAGAAAGACAGCTGTAATGAAGTGCTCGGTCCTCTGAGATCAAAATGGCCTGCGGGAGTAAAATGCGATGGCCAGACTGCTCGGCCCGCAGGGACACGCTCTCCGACTGGCTGGTCCCAGCTGGCACACACTTCCTACCAGCCCACAGTCACACGCAATCAATGGGCTGTTAAATAGATTTGGTACAAGTCCATTCTGTGCTTTAATGCTGTAAGACTCCTCAGTGCTGCACTAATAGCAGCAGCATAAGATTCATGAAAAAACCCATCAGCTTCTGTTGTATAGTTGAAGAAAGGCTAGTTTTCACCTGGGGAACGGTTATAGCTTTTTAAGTACCGGATTTTGATTCCAAATGTCCAGTTGCACAAATGCTTGTTCTTTCTAGTAATAATTTGGGTGATTTATATTATATAAGGAACACAGTTTTAAAAAAAAAAGGTAAAGTAAAAAAAAAATGATCAGAACTTTACCAAAAACTATGGTAGCAACATTTTAGGGTTTTATGGATTTGACTTAAATTTACAGTAAAAACAACAAAAAACTAATATAAAGTTAATATACCAACCTACTAAAGTAGGTTAGTATATGAACTAATAACATAACAACATAGGTGGTAAAGAGAAAGACACATGATGAATCAAATCTCAGCACAAGTCAGGGTTGAGGCTAGTTGACTAAAATTAAAACCAAAACTAAAACCATAAAATAACATTTTTGTTACTTGAAATAAAAAATGTTACATGAAATAAAAGAAAATATAAAAATCTATTTATTTCACAGTTGCTAAGGCAACATTTCTCACTTTTATTTTTATTTATTTCATATTTATTGTAACTCGATGTACTAAAACAACTAAAACTAATACTGAAAAAAAATATTAAAATTATATTGTCATACATAAAATAAATAAGAACAACTAAAAATGACAAAACCACACAAAATAATTACAATTTTAACTAAAATTAAATGAAAACAGAAAATATTAATATATAATTAATATTAAATATGAATTATATGAATTGATAAAAATCTCTCTCTCTCTCTCTCTCTATATATAAACTGATTCTAAATATTAATAAAAACTAGTATTTCAATGATTCTAAAGTAACATTGGCACAAGCTGAGATAAATATTAATATATAAAATTTGCACAGTGTCATATACAAAACACCATCATGGTAACACAAGTGACACTAAAATAATGCAATAAAGAGCATTAATTTAACAACATAAGATAACATAATACCCTAATGTACATAACTGATAGCAAAACACTAAGAAGAAACATCATTATTTCAATGAAACCCCATCAAATGTGAAATATCACAGGAAATCAATTTAGAGTTTTTCAACTGTAAATCATAAGATGATGTGTTCTTTCTGACTTCCAAAAATGGTAAATTTTACTGTAAAATTAGATGAAATGTCCCATTGGATTTATCACAGTTTTCACTGTGTACAGAAATGTAAATAACGGGATTTACCATAGCTTTTTACAGTATTTTACCATTAACATTATGAACGTTTTTAGGTAGACTTGAAGGATTGTGTCGATACAGAAAATGGCATTAAATATAGAAATATTCCCTGGAGAAAATATGTGACAACCAGCCCCAGTCTTTCCCATACCTAAGTGTTGAAAAATATTCAATCTATACTATTGCTTCTTTGCATATCGCATGAGCAACTCATCAGATAGAAATGTCCAATAGAACAGCTCCATTCAATTTGCTCTTTATATCAGCAGTGAAATGTGTAACTCTATGGGCTGATCAATATGCAATCTCACAGGCCTGGAGGGGTTACAGCATTCAGACACATCACTCGATACAGCCTTGACAAAGACAGCGCCTCGAGCCATAGCGTTCAAACAAACCCTTTACATAACCTCAGAGCAACGGAAATACTTATATATGCAGCACAGACAACGTGTTGTTATTGCCGAATGACCCCAGCGAGAGGACAGGAGATCGGTGGGTTCGAGTAACTCACATGTTAGTGTTGGCAGTAGAGGTGAGCCATTCTCCAGCCAGACCGATGATGTCCAGACCAGATGAAAGCTGATTGAAGAATCTAGGATGACCTAGAAGAAGAGATTTGACAGGAACTATAAGTACAAATTGCAAATACATACTCTTTAATATCATGAAATTATAAAAACAGACCAAAAGACTGTTGTTGAAAAGTTTGAGGTCAGTATAGGATTTTTTTATGTTTTTGAAAAAAAATCTCTTATGCTCACCAAGGCTGCATATATGTGATCAAAAAATACAGTAATATTGTGATATATTTTTTACCACTTAATATAATTCTATTAATATATTTTAAAACATAATTTATTCCTGTGATGCAAAGCTAAATTATTATCATCGTAACTCCAGTCTTCAGTGTCACATGATTCTGCAGAAATCATAGGAATCATATTCATATGAATATGAATCATATTCATATGAATATGAATCATATTCATATGGAATCATATGAAATCATAATCTAATATGCTTGATGCTCAAGAAACATTTCCGTTATACGTTATTATCAGTATGCATAGAAAGAGAGTTTATTATATATATATATACATATATGTATGTATATAATTTTTTTTTTTTTTTGGAAACCATGATACATTTTTAATAGGATTCTTTGTTGAATACAAAGTTCAAAATAACAGCATTCATTTGAAATAAAAATGTAATGAAAGTTTTTACTGACACTTTTGAGCAATTTAATGCATCCCTGCTGAATAAAAGTATTATATTCTTTAAAAAAGAAAAAGTCTTAAACTTTTGCACGGTACTGTATATAAAAACAGTGATATCACCAGGGTTTCCAAAAGTATTTGTGGCCCCACTTGAAAAGGCAGTTTATTGCATTAGACAGTAAATATCAAATCAAGTGACTGTGGTCATAAGATCATTAGCTTTCTCCGTTTGCTGTCATATATTACCTATAAATTAAATTATAAGCAAGTCAAACTCATTTGAAAACACACTGAATTTAAATTGCTCAACTGTAAACATAACAATTTCCAAAACTGCTCTTTCAGATGATCACGATATAACTTGTGTGAATAAATAGGAAGAACCTGTCATAAATGAATTATCATATAATATCATAATCAGCTCAAATCTATGTTGTCAGCTGTAAATGATATTAATTAAAGTTAAAGCTTGACTGGTTGGATGATTGGACGGTGTGGTAATTGCTCCATGGGCCTGTACCTGTTCTGACTCCATACTTGAGCGTGTCTCTGCAGTCCACCAGGATCTGCTCCAGTGACTCTGGTTGGTCAGACAGCTCCAGGTTGAAGCCCTCCATCCCCTCCAGGAGCTGGTGAGGGTGATGGAAGTCCAGCACTTTGGTGGATCTGTCGAAGGTCTTGCGCACATAATTGGTGAGGATCTCCACCACCTCGAGAAGAAACTGGATTGTGGGTTCCTCGCCATTTTTAGCAGGCAGTAGATCTGGAACGGAGTAAGCCAACATGTGAGTCAGCATATTTTACATAGCTATGGTTTATGTGCAATGTGAAGCAATAATAATAATAATAATAATATAGTGGAGGTGAAAAGTCTAAAATCCCACACTGAAAATTAGGGATTTTTTTTTCCATCTAATCCTTAAAAATACCTGGTTCTGATTTTGAAATTGTTGTATAGTTGAAAATATAATTAAAAATAAAGAGATTTTAAGATTCTGCATTATTTATAGGTCAATAATCAGTTACTGACACTGATCATGTTTCTGCATGGAAATGCATACAATTCTGAAATAAAAAATTAAACAAATAAATTAATAAATTAAAATCTATCTATCTATCTATCTTGCTGATATATGTGTTCATGGTTTTAGCTTACAATAATATACGAACAATCAAATTTCATCTCTTTATCTTTTAAGTGTTTGATTTAGATGAAGCAAGAAGTTTCAGAATTGTAACACTTTCTGGCATATATGTGCATACAGCAGCTTATGAAAACATGATTCAGAATGAGGTTTGTCGTTACCTCGAGCGAACAGGTTGGAGAAGTCTGTCTCTGCGCGGGTGAAGCGCTCGCTGTTGTCACACATCTGGTTCTTCGTGCTCTCCTTGAAGGCGCCCACCATCCGACTCTTCTCATCCAGACTGTTGTTCTTCTGCAGGAAACCTGCATCATTACAACACGGGGAAGAATTGCAAAACATATCCTCAGCCTTGATTCTGGATGCTAGAGGGAAAAAGTTGTATCTCCAACCAGTTGCTTTAACATAAGCAACTAAACAGCAGGCTTGCTCTCTGATATTTATACCTAAGGGGGATTCCAGTGGTTGGAGTTTTAGTAGGACATCGCTATTTATGGATTGGTGGAGGTTCAGAGGTGTTACTGTAGCCATGTCATCAGAGGACATGTAGGGTGTGTGTTTTTTGGATCATGAAACACTGTTGAAACACGGTGGAGTCTGGGTCTGTCATCCTTCACAGATTCCGCTTGACTGACTAGATGATCCATGCCATTAACTGCCGACAGGCACATTCAGTACACCGAAGCTCCCATCTATCGAGGATGCTTTATTGCAGCATCTTACGTGATCATGGACAAACAGGTTTAGGCAAGGCTTAAAGACCCAATAAAATGTAAAAATAAAGGTTGTTTATTGGCATCGATGGCTCCATGAAGAACCTTCAAGTATCCATTAAAGGTTCTTTAAAATGGAAAAACGTTCTTTAGATTTTTTAAATGTTCCAAAAATGGTTCTTTTAAGAACTGATCACTTTGGGGAACCCAAATGGTTCATCAGAAACCCGATTTGGAACCTTTATTTTTAAATATGAAAGAGAGCAAACACCTAGCAATACAAAATATGTTTATTTTTCAATCATAATTCATAGGCTACATTTTGTACTGACTGGTTTTATTTATGGAGGACTGCTTAGAGCCACTAAATATTGGGTCATAGATGGTTGGTAAGATTATAAAGAATATTTCTCAATATTTAACAGCATATTTTCTTAGAGTATCCGTCTTTCGGTCAGGAGGGCCGGGCTGTCTTTGCGTGCCGGTTATCTCTCTCATTTTGAGCAGGACTATCACACAATATTATCCCCCCCCCCCTCCCCCAGTTAATACTCCCCTCAGCCCACCACGCAGCCCTTCTCTCTCATTCAGGCTCGGTTCTGATAAGAGCTAATGACTATTCGATGTCATAAATCTTTGGCGATGCGCTGAACATCAATAGGCGACACGATTTTATTGCGGTTATCAAAATTGATTTTTCTGTTTTCTCTCACGCTAAAGACCAAAGGCTTTTTGGTCTCCACAAGCACGTTAAGCATGTTTATTGTGCATGCAATTTAAATAAAACACAAATTCTGATTAAATAGCTGCACAAAATCATTTACGCTTGATATATGCTGAATATTACATATATGACTTCACACTCTGGATTAGGCATTCATTTCATTTATTTTCGTTTCTTTAAAGCAATCAAAATCTATTTCTGCATGAGCTCTCTCCAAAGAAATAAACTACGACAAAAACATAATGAAATACATGAATGCATAAAGAAAGAAAACAAATTTGAAAGAAATAAAGAAATTGTATTTTTATATTTTTATTATTTATATATATATATATTTATTTTACTTTATGCATTCGCGTACGTTCAATTTATCCCTGTAGTACAAAATAAGACAGAATTTTAATGACAGAACGATCATTCAAGTTTTCATTTTGTGTGTTTTCCTGTAGGTTGTAACATATACATTGTATTATTAATTAGCTTTATGTTTTTTGCAATAATCAGTGCATAAGATGTAACATGTCCATTTTTTTTTAAATGAAGGCGAAATTAAATCCAGAGGACCCTGCCTTTAGATACGAGAAAGAAGCGACTAAAAGTTCACCAGGAGCAATGGCCACATCCTCCCAGATGCCAGCATCTTAAAAACACCCAATCCTCTTCACATCTTTTAGCAGGCTATAAAAAGCAGCGTGGCGTAAAAAGACAAGTTGAGAGAGAGAGAGAGAGAGAGAGAGAGAACCACCCACTAGGAAACGAATAGACTAGAGAGCAACACCGGCAGCCCTTTTTTCTCCTGATATATAGAGTTTCACTGTAGAACAAATCCAGTTACGAAAACCTATCTAACTGACCGTGAGAGAATATTTCCATCCAGACCCTGACGATTCACAGCACTCTCAGGCTATTTTTCTCTTGTCTTGCTAAGCGTAAACCTCTCATTTCGGGCTGATTTCTATTCCTTTGTCCGGAAAATAATAATGCGAGTGAACAAGGGGTGATATGGGGGAACAAAAGACTAAGACCCTGTTCGCACAGTAGCCTACAGGGTAAATATCAGCTCGCTGACCTTTGGTGTGATGGAAACACGCAATGACAGTCACTTGCTCCCTATCTAGGGCACAAATGTATTCACACCTGGGGTCAACAGAGCAACAACAGCATGGATAAAGGTGCCTTTGGTTTTGGCACCTTGAGTGACCCCACTGATTGAAATGATGTTGGCTGAAACTTACCACAGATCTTCATGCCCAGTTTCCTCGTGCATCCGTGTGCAACCCCGTACCACGCGTCGCCGGCTAAAACGAGACGTTTGGAGAGCTGTTCAACATCCCTTATTTCATTTTATTTGTTATGCTATGGGTGAGGATGTGTGCGCCTAATAAAGCAGGGTCAACATGCATTGACGCAGAAGGCAATGAATGTGCGCAACAGATTTGGGTCTTTGCCGGCTCTGTGGCTTTTTTTCTTCTTCTGTGTCTATTTCAGGTTTTTTTATGAAAGAAATCAATATAGACTATCAGAGAGGCGGGCAGCTAATAGATGGTGGCACACATCCGGCAAAGAGGCGGTTTAAAATAAGCGGGCATGAAATGAGGTCTCGGAATTAATTGAGTGAAACGCTTGTGTTTGACTTGCCAGCCGCCATACAGTGAGAGAAAATGCACCATGGAAGACCCCCAGCATTAGTGACCAGACAGATGCCAATGAAACAAAAAAATGCACATTATTATGCACACTCACAACATTAAGCATTCGCATATAGCTATTGAATAGCACGAACAACAATATTCATAACGTTTTGAGCTTGCATTTTGATATAAACAATATAGTGTGTTTGCATGAAATGTGCATAGAAAAGGAAACGAAGCAGATTTGTTATTAGGCCTATTATCAATAGTTTGATATGAATTGATCTCATCCTCCGGGGTGGGTTGTGTCTGGAGGCAGATCTAGCTCTATCTGCCCCGGGCGCGCGCTGTCGGCACGAGGCAGAGACAGCACGCGCCCCTCAGGTCAGTGAGCGTGAGATAGAGCTTGGCAGGGAGATAATAGCAAAACACGCAGAAAATACACACACACACACACACACACACACACACACCCACACACACACACACACACACACACACACACACAATAAAACAACACAACATATAATTATCTTGACAACATGGATTAATAACAAAATAACATAAACTATATAACATATGTACTACGTCGTTATATTATTGGATCGTTTATTTCTGTGAATGACGTTTTAAAACATTGTATTTATTTTGTACATATATACACAAAGGCACACTAAGGTTTATTAAACCCGATCAAATCAGATCAAACCCGTTTATTTCATGCATTCTTTCCCTGACTCGGGCATTTGAAGTAGCATACATTTACAAAGGAAACTGTGAACTGGACCGTGATGGCGGGTAATTTTTGTAATTACGCTATTAATGTGGGACTGTTGAGAGCAGATGATGGCTGATTGCTGTTATTTAAGCTGCCATAAAAACGCAGCAAAAAGCAGGACTATTGTTATAAGATCGGTACCATAATTAACTGCAACACGCAATTAGGCAGAAGTAGGATACTCTTATTTTAGAGTAAAATTAAGAATATAATTTTATTTGTAATCTCCATATATGAATAAAATCATACCCAAAACGAACAAGAGATAAAATAATCGTACATAAGATTATTATTATTATTATTAGTAGTAGTAGGCTATTATACACATCTGCACACATCGTCAGTTTATTGATCTCTCTCTCTGTTCCTCCACTTTGATCCTGAAATGTAAGAATTTATATTTTTATGACAAATATCTTAGGCGTTTCCGTTTTAACATCTATCTATCTATCTATCTATCTATCTATCTATCTATCTATCTATCTATCTATCTATCTATCTATCTATCTATCTATCTATCTATCTATCTATCTATCTATCCATCTATCTATCTATCTATCTATCTATCTATCTATCCATCTATCTATCTATCTATCTATCATATAATTGATCATTTGTGTCTCTAGCTGTCTCTGTCAGCTAATAGACATTTCACAGGGTGCTGTGTGTTTTTTAAGGCAGTGATGAACATCGCCACCCCACGGAGTAAACAAGCCCAGTGAAAAACGCGTTATCCAGAGAGACCTACTTGTGGCAGGTTGTCGTAAATTATCCGTGTTTGGGTCCATATCAGGAGCCGAGGAAGAAGGTGCAGAAGACGCCATCAGTCCAGGAGAAGCACCTCACAGCTTTCAGACTGAAGAAGAAAATAAAAACCCACACTAAACGGAAAATATGGAGAATTAGGACAAAACAAAGTGATTGCACAAATCATACAAAACAATACCGTCCCGTGTCTCATATACTGCTTATAAAAATAAAAACAAGCGTTTTTGTTTTCAAGGAATCTCCAGCATAGTTGCACGCATCTGTGATATCCTTCTGAAACGGCAGTAACTCACTCCCCGTCACAAGGATCATCTGTCTCGTGTTCTGTCACGTTCAGAAATGCGCTCTGATAGAGCAGCGCACCTAACAGCGCATCCAAAGCGCGAGAAATAAGCAACACACTTAAGAAATAACGAAAAGAATTGTAGGAAAGTTCCGAAAATAACCCGACCTATATAATTTGGTATTTTGGATGGCGGTCCGGTTCTTGCTCTCCAGACGCCCCTCTGAGCTCCAGCGCGCAGCAGACCGTGAAGTCTGACTTAATTGGCTCTGTAACGAGGTCTTTAAAACGAATCATTTAAAACGCAGAAATGAAGAATCTGCTCACTTCAACCGCAGCATAATAAAGGCGACCAAGTCAGGACAGAAAGCATCATTTTGAAGGCATTATTAGCGATGATGACGATGATAAATATGCTTCTTTGTGCCAGATGATTTTACAGAAGGTCAGAAGCTCAGTTCGTTTAACCGATGCTCACTCCCCCCCCAAAAAAAGAGAGAGAGAGAAAATGAATAGAAAAAGAGTGACTTATTGATTTCTCAGTTAAGATGATCTTTAAATATCTTCAAATAACGCGCATCAATCACTGTCGGGGTTAGTGAAATATGGCCCAAAAATCATTGCGCTGCTCATGTGTTAAATTACACCATGTTTTTAGATCATTATTTTGCCAGACATGTTCCTATAAGATCACAATATTGGCAGAAACTGGTTTATATCTGCACATGCATTTATTATCATCGAGTATAAAAAGCATAATTAAGTTTCTGCTCCTCTTTCAAATATTCTTATCCCCCTCCTAACATTGTAGACAAGAAAAAGGGCTTGCATTTAGATCAAAACGCAGAAGGTGAGCGCTTACCTTACGAAGTCACAGGTGTCACAATAAAATCCAGAAAAACGGAGGCACACGGAGGATGTTTCACACCGCGTGATGTGGCTGTGAGACGCTTGGTATCAGAAAACCAGAAGAGTGAACAAGAAAATAAAAATCCATCCAGCGCCAATTCTTGAATCAGTGTTTATCCTTCAAAAGGCGACAGGAGAATCTCCAAAATTCACTTCTGCTGTATTTTTCCACCGGTTAATATCCACGGGTTTGTCTCGAGATTATTAAATGGACTCAAGCCATCTGACACATGAAGTTTAATTCTCCGAGTAAAATATATATACACACACGTCAAAATACCGTGGGAGTGAGAAACCGGTGAGTGAGAGAAAGAGAGAGAGAGAGAGAGAGAGGGGCAGAGAGTCAGACAGTGAGACATCACGAGAAACATCAGGTGCTTCTTGTTATTTTGGAGGGAAACCATAAACTATTTTTATTCTGTGTTAATTTAACAAAATTTTTAGAATCTGTTTTTTTCTTTAATTGCATGACTTGTGGATCAGCCCCAGTATAACCTAGATGAGACGTCTGGAACTATAACAACACCGACATCCACGAGGTGGCAACAGAGAACAGACCAACTTGAACTTGAATGAAGGATTTTTGGGCAGCGCCCTGGAAAATCACTTGAACTGCTGTGTACATGCTTGTAAGATCGTTTATTTTAGAACCTCTGCTGATTACGCTTGTCAATACTGACGACAACTTTTCATTGGTTGTTGTTAATTATAAGCGCACCGCCGTTTCAGCACCTGGACAGCTCCGCTCAGCCAATACCTGCATTCAGAAGAGACCGGGGCTAGTTGTCACGCATTTTGCAGTCAGTCAGTATTTCTCTGGGTGGGTTTTTCCATATTTTAACCCTGCAGGCGCAAGTTTTGACAACAAAAAAGTAGTCAACGCAAACATCGTTATTTCCTCTTAACTCATTGTGATTTTGTGTTCACCGTGCAACAGCTATTTCAAAAATATGACGTCTTGAAACTTACTATAGAGAATAAAATTCACGACAACTGTAGTTTAAATTAATTTGAAGACGTTTGAATTCAACACAGCCACTGCTAAAAACCCCCCAAACATTTGGATAATTGGACTACTCAAAATATTATAGCTACTATATATTATAGAAATGACCTAATTAAACAAAATTAGATAGATAGATAGATAGATAGATAGATAGATAGATATATTGATTATAATCTCACCTATCAGTAATTTTTCTTCTATGAGAGGTAGGAAGCTCTTGGCCTCTGAGTTCTGAGGCTCATAAATTAAAACTGAATTTAAAGAAGGATGAAAACATCAGTATCATTTATATGAGAAATGCCAATTGTAAACAATACTAATTCACATGGCTACTTACTCATCTGACAGAGTTTCTTTGCAAGCTGGTAATTCCTTGTCATCACGACCTGTAGAAACTGGATTTATAGAAACAAAAACAGAACATTTGTTTAATCAGTAGTCATTTTCAAATACATCAGGTACATGACGTGTCCTATATGCCTCACCTCTGCAAACAATTCTATTGGCACGTGTCCTTCAGCGCTCTCATTTCCATCCTCTTCACTCTGTGCCTCATGAGGATCCTGGTCATTTGCAGACAGCACTACTTGAGGGGCCTGAATATGTAGCTCATGCACACTTTCTGACTGGACATCGCATTCTCCTTGTTTTTCTAATGCTTAAATTAAAAAAGAAAATAAATTTCTGGACACCATGGGTATCACAAAATGCTTCAGATATTCAGAGACAAATAGATTGAACAATAAATGTGCTGAAAAGGACTAAAGGATAAAAGAGAGTCAGTACCTGTCATAATAGGGGGAACCTGTTTAGGTAGTTTATGTCCATGCGTGGTTACATTTCTGAAGGACGGAGCTTTAGAGGCATTATACCCTCTGCTGCTGAAAAAATGGGTGATAAAAGGTAAACTATTAGAGATCACTGGAGCGAATGAATGCCATCAGCTTCCCTGCTTTATGCATGTACGGCCCATAAACCACATCCCATGCATGACCCAAAGAGCATGCTGACCGGAATGCAAAAAGCAACTGATATACTCAAATTAAAAATAAGCTTGTTTCTTTAATCCTTTCAGTATTGAGCATCTATCTTAATTCTCTAGTATAGAAAACTTGTTGCTTTTAGTTATTATTTTGTGAAATGAAATGCTTTTGTTTGTACCTGTTGGAAGTGTATACTTTGAGTGTGGTATCTGATGTTTCAGAGTTCAGGGACGGATTGACCTCTGTCTTTATTGAAGGATCCTGACCCTCTGTCTTTTCACCAGGTTTTGCTTTCATTTGCCTGGATATACAAAACCAAAACCAAAGCATCTAAATGATGGTTGAAGTGGATCAGTACAATAAAAATGTTTTAAATAAGCATTCTTATTTCAAGTAAATATGTTAAAAAAAATAGTTTCCTTACCCTCAGCCCATTCAATATTTGGAGAAATGTAGCATTCCATCACTTGCTCGGCAATGGATGCTCTGCAGTGAATGGGTGCCGTCAGAATGAGAGTCCAAACAGCTGATAAAAACATCACAATAATCCACAAGTAATCCTAACCTAACACAAACAAAACACAAACACAGTATAACATCATCAGTTAGCGTATTCTGAAGTGAAAAGATGCTTCTTTGTAAAAACAAATTAATAATTAAGACGGTTTTTAATCATCACTTCTGGCTAAATTATTAGTCCATAATCCACAATAATGTTTCCTCCAGTGAAAAAGTGCATCCCCTGTTGTCCTCTCACATCAAAATCTACAGTCGTTTTATTTTAAACTGTTTTGGACTGTTTTTGCTCATAAATCTCTGCATATTTCTCTCCTGATTCAGATGAAACAACTTTTTCACTGGAGAAAGCGATATTATGGATAGAGGACTCGCATTTTCGATGGAAACAATGGTTTGAAGTTAAAAACATCTTGATGGATTTTTTTCTTTCAAACATGCAGCTTTTGGCTTCATAAGATATTAACTGATGGACTGGAGTGGTATGGATTACTTGTGGATTATTGTGATGTTTTTATCAGCTGTTTGGACTCTCATTCTGACGGCACCCATTCACCGCAGAGGACCCACTGGTGAGCAAGTGATGGAATGCTACATTTCTCCAAATCTGTTCCAATGGAGAATCAAACTCATCTAAATCTAGTGTGGCCTGAGGTCAGTAAATTTTCAGCTAATTTTCATTTTTGTTCAACTAATTGTAAATATCCCAGTTCTTTTACATTGAGCTGTTGACTGAGAGCTGCATGCAATTTTTGTTCATTAACCACTGTTATAAAATGTCTCTACTGCTTTTACCTTGTGGAACTTGGAGCTTTGAGTTTCATATTTGTTGTCTGAGAGTTTACAGAGGGTCCCTGTCCTTCTGTCTTTCCACTAAGTTTTGGTTTGTGTTGCCTACACAAAATCAAACAAAGCACCTAATACATTTGACATGGACATGTTTTTTTAAATCAAGTAAAGCTTATTGTATGTGTCAAAAAGCATATTGAATTCAAAAGACCTGATTTTTCTGCAATAAAAATCTTCATTGTTCAGAGGTCAGCATTCAAACAATATATAATCGTAGTGACCTAGAAACACATTTTTTAAACCTACTTTGGTTTCCATTCCACTGATTCTTTTGCCACTGGATCTACAGAACAAAGCAGTTGATTTCATTAACCCTTTCAGAAGAAAATAAGCCTTTAAGGAAACCAAGACAGACCGTTGTCATGTGCATGTAACTGCTAAATGTTACAAAACAGTTGCTATAGACATTATGTGTATATGAATAGATAGATATTGATTCATGCAGACTAACACCTAAATTATTTTACCTGCTGAGCTGCCAATCACTGGTTTTAAGGGTGCAACCTCCTTTAGCAGAAATAGAAAAAGGACAAAATGTAAACAAGACTTAAGTCAAATCAATGCTTTAAAAGAATACATACACTACTAAAATAGCACAATGATCAACTTCAGATACAAATGTTTCAAGTCCGAAAGAAACCCCGATATCAGTATCGAACTGGAACATGAATGACCTCCAAATGTAGATTGTGCTGCCACTGACCTTTTCACTGACTTTGGATGAGACTTCTGAGGGCCCTCCAACACACTGTAAACTTATTATCAATAATAAACAGGTCTTTATGAGTTAAAGAAATGGTAAAGCCATTATATAAAGTTAAATAAAGTGTATTTATACTAATACAAATCATAAAAATGTTTAAAATACAATTGTGTGTTCATGCTGAGTTCATGTAAAAATATGCCAGATGCTATTTTAACATATAGCTAACAGTCCAAGTTAGATCAGTCTCGCTATACAGTACTGACTGTAACTCAAGAATCTGTCGAATTTTTTAAGCGTTGATCACTATCAGTCACATTCTACTGCGATATTTACAGCGCACTAAAGTAGAAACACAGGTATAAACTGTGAAAAATAACGTAGACAATGGAAGTCATATTGGCTAATAACTTAACATGAAAAGTGCCAAATATGAGCGCTCTTACCTGTTCATCTGTGCAAAGTGTCTAACTTTATATTTATAAAGATCTATGGACTGTATTTGAGAGATGAAGGGGTCATTTTTTTACTACACAGTATATTTGTATTACACAATATGTTACAGCATAAAATTACTGTATTAATAATAATAATAACCATAACAACAACAACAACAACAACAATAATAATAACAGCAGGATATACAGTATACACAATACTCTTCTAAATAATAAACAGTGCACAATATAGGCTACTCTTCTTTGGTCCATGAGTATTTTAACTTTCAAGTTATCAAAAAACGACTAAAATTGTGCATTTGTTTTTGGTGTGGTTGAAAAAAACACAGTATAAAATAGTAGGCTCTACACTTGATATAGCCTAGCAGCCAAATGTCTTTTTGAAAACGAAGGTAAATGACAATTAACGCTTTTGCTTAAGTTAACCTCTTAAGTGTTTCCATGTTGCATAGGGTAAACTTTGTTACTTCAAAATTTCCTAAGGTCAAAAAATGTCTATATAGACACCGTAAAGTCCTGACGATAAAACGCTTTGAATTTTCTCAAGAAAGAAAGAAAGAAAGACTTGGCCTAACCCACATCTTTTGAGCTTGTTGTGGCTATATGGCTTAAGATGACATCAAACAGCTTGTTTTTCTGTTATATTTAAACCAATTATGAAAACAATTGATGAAACAGCAAACACACAAAAATGTGAAACTATTGTTTTGTCCAACAAATATTGTAATTAATAAAATGTACATGTATAACATTTACAAACAAATGTGACAACTTGCCCCAAATTAAAGATTAACTTGAATTAAAAACACACCCCAACATTTTATATTTACTGAGATGGCCCGCAAAAAGTGCTCACAAAATACGATCTAAGACTACTGTTCAAGAGTTTTGTTGACGTGATCCAGCACGGGGAACAGCGGTCTGTTCTTGCGCATCAGGTGCGTCTTCAGGTGTTTGGCCAGATGGTCGCTGCGCGTGAAGCGTTTGGCGCAGTCCGGACAGGTGAAGCGCTTCTCGCCGGTGTGCGTGCGCAGGTGCCGCTGGAGCTCGTCTGAGCGCGTGAAGCTCTTCCCGCAGAACATCCAGCTGCAGACGAACGGCCGCTCACCTGCGTGCCACCTCAGGTGCGCCTTCAGGTGCGACGTCTTGCCGTACACCTTCCCGCAGCCCGGCATGTGGCACATGTGCTGCTTTCTCTTCCCCGGCGCGTCGCTGCTCTTTTGGCAGTTGGGGCACATGCACCTCCGGCATCTGCGAGACTTGGAGTGCAACAGGGTGGCGATTTGAGTCTGGTACTGGCCGAGCTCAGGGTGACCCAGAACCCACCCGCGGGGGATCTCAAATTGATGTGTTGAGGAATGATTGGCAGTCCACCATTGGTCCAAAAGTCCATTGTGCGTGGGCACGTAAGACGTGGGATGAGTAGCGCATGCTGACGCACAAGGCAACATCTTCAGGGGAGAGAAGTCATAGTGTTCGGCCGGGGGTGTCAGTGGTATTTCGTGGTGTGGACTTAAGGGGGTCTGGAGGTGCTGTGAGAAAGTTGCATCACTTCTCCAGGGATGGAAGAGCTTTGGTGGGGAGCCTTCATATGAGATGTGCTGGTGGGGCTCCATGAATCTGGGTGCACGGGAATGGCAGATGCGATTACAGGTGTCTTCCAGCAACATCAAGGGGGATCCTTTGGTGCATTCTGGGGTGGAGTTTGGCGTCCGATCCTACGAAATAAAATAGCAATACTTAAAACGTACGTTTGATTGATTGGCACTCTAATCCAATTCTTTATTCTAGCACTTAGCCTATGTAAGGCAATTATTAAGAGTGAGAACCACTTCTCTGAATCACACTGGCACTATGTTTTGTGCAAACGAATGCTCAAAGTTAATGCTTAAAATAATGAACTCCCCTTAAATCAACATGCATGCTTTAAATCCATCAAAACGATAAGTTTAACACAGTTCCCCTCAGAGAATACTCTTTACGCACCTGAAGGAAAGCATGCAGTGGGTCATTGCGCATTATGCCAATGGAGACTTGTCGAGCCAGAATCCTTATAGTTCCCAAAGCTGCGCACCTCAAACAACTCACGGGAGACTCCTGGAGCAAAGTGAACACACTGGCATCATTTCATTGAGGTTGATCAGAACTCCAGCCAGTCAGAATGAAGAGTTTTCACTTTGAAGTTTACCGCTGCCCAATCATCAAAGAATAACGGAAGAGCTCAAATCCTTTGAGAGTTTGCTGCTTTGGATAATAAAATAATTGATTATTTGGAGGGTGAGATGGGTAGAGATGAAGGAGGTGCAATTAATGAATGAATTAATCTGGATTAGTTGAATGGATCAAAGAAATAATAAAAATGTACAGTATATGTCACTGAAGAGATACATTTAAACATACAGTAATTGTGGCTTATGTCTATGAGGCGTGATTGAATAATTTTATTTGGGGGGGGGGGGTTAATGCATGTTAGTTGGGTAATATGGTAAAATATGAAAAGTTGCAACTTTAAACTAAATAAAGGGGTACCTACCTACACAGGTTCAGGTTTTCCTTGTCAAACATATAAAATAGGAATAAATAAATAAACACACAAGGATCTATACAAGGACTGCTTACCAATGAAAGGTTTTTTTCTTAGTTCCATTTTAGAAAAAGAAAGCAAAATAATGTGTGCAAGTTTATAAAACTGTGTGTAGACGCCCCTCATAGCATAAGGAGCGGTTGAAGCATTTCAAGGTCCTGGAGTGGCCTAGCCAGTCTCCAGACCTGAACCCAATAGAAAATCTATGGAGGGAGCTGAAACTCCGTGTTGCCCAGCGACAGCCCCAAAACCTGAAAGATCTGGAGAACACCTGTATGGAGGAGTGGGCCAAAATCCCTGCTGCAGTGTGTGCAAACCTGGTCAAGAACTACAGGAAGCGTCTGACCTCTGTAATTGTAAACAAAGGTTTCTGTACCAAATATTAAGTTCTATTTTTCTATTGTATCAAATACTTATTTCATGCAATAAAATGGAAATTAATTATTAAAAAATCATACAATGTTATTTTCTGGATTTTTTTTTTTGATTCGGTCTCTCACAGTTGAGGTGTACCTACGATGAAAATTACAGATCTCTCCATTCTTTGTAAGTGGGAAAACTTGAAAAATCGGCAGTGTATCAAATACTTATTTGCCCCACTGTAACTTGCTTATTGCCATTTCTGTTTTATTGCCATTTTTCAGTTTAAAAGTAATTTTTTGTAATAACAGGTATTTTAAAAATCAGTGCAATATAAGTTTAACAAAAACAAACAAACAAACAAAACTACAATATAATTTAAAAGGAATGCACAGGAACATCAGTTTATACTCTCTGAAATATATCATAGCAACAAGTTTTTCAGGAACATACAATTTGAATGTCCCATGCACATCAAAATCTAAACTGCTCTTTTGGATCAAATTTAGTATATTTCATTTGGAATAAACAAACAAACAAATAATGGAACCTTATGGAGGGTAGATGGAACTAGAGTGTTTTGCTTCTGTATTTTTGAAAAATTATACACATTAGAAATCTGTACAAACATAATGATAAATTACATTGCACACAAAACTTGAAAACTTTAATATATTTGAATACACTCTGATAATTTCTTTCACCAACTACTTTTGAGAAACTTTAAATAAAAGATTTTACAGTTTAATAATATTACAACGATTTAAAAAGAACAGCATGGAAACTTGCTGGTCCATTCACGATGACGCAGTGAAAGTGAAGGACGCGGTTAAGAGGCAGCGTGTGGGAGGCTGGGCTATTGAATACCTCTCAAAGTGCTTACAAGGGTGTCTCGAACTAGAGCAACATCTGTGGCTTTCCACAACAAAGCAGAACTCTGTTCCTTCACGGCACGCAGCTTTGAAGTCTCATGAAGACAGAAAGCAGCCATTGTTCTCTCAGGCCTACATGAAGGCCCTCCAACTTGGGTCTCTTTAATTTAAAAGTTTCCCCCAGTAATGCGATAGTTCTCTCCTGTTTCCCTTAGTGAACCTTTGAGGTGAAGCCTGGTTTTGTGTTTAAAAGCCAGAGTTCTGGCGAGTACTTTAGCCCTGGGTCATGAACTGTGGGCCGTTTGAACCGGTTTACGTGTGTGTGGTATACGGTCCTGCTTAAGAGTGCATAAGCTGATGAATGCATTCAATTACTCAGGAGTTACTGTTAATAAATGGGTATTTTAAAAAGTACTGCTCCAGTTACACTTTGTGTAAACCCAGTTAACCTCAAATCTCTTGAAGACTAAATGATTTGAGCTATGCAACCCATGTTATTTTTATAGCTGTATATTTTTAACGTATCACAACTATTGGGTCTATTTAATCTAAGGAACTTTAAACGAAACCTCTGAGACCTTATACAAGATGCTTCAATAAGAGCTCCACCGAGACTCCTGAAAGAGCGACCAAAACGTGCGATACAATATATCCTCTGGGAAATTATACTGTAGTTTGAAAAGAGACTTCTTAGACTTACTTTTTCAAACTCTTGTTTACATTTGATCTATTATTTGGCAGATACTTCTATTCAAAGTCACTCACTACTTTATTGTAATAGTGCAGAAATGTTCACACATTTTTGTTGAAGTGTAATATATGCATAATGCATTAATAAATGCATAAATAAATTATTTATTAGGGCTGCTTGTCAATAGATTAAAATAACTCATTGGAATTAATCGGTACAGACAGAAAACAAAATAATGAGTAAAGTGTGACTAAGGTGCTCAATTTGGTGAAAATGTACTTTGAAGAAAATTTTAAGTTAATTTCAGAAATAATTACAAACAGATGATATTACAAGTAACACATTGAATTAAACATGATTTTTGAGTAGCAAGACTGCAATAGTATTTTCTTGTAAAATGTACAACAGTAATATTTATTTATAACTTTGAAAAATCATTTTTAGTGTAATAGTGCAGAAGTGTTCAGATTTTTTCGTTGAAGTGTCTAGAATCAGAATAAACTTAATGTAAACATGCATGCATAAATCAATAAAAATAAAAATAAAAATATTATTAAAATAACTGTAATCAATCATGTTTTTTTGTTATTTTATAGAGCAAGAAAAACAACAACAACAACAACAACAAAAAAACATATTTTTGTTGACATTTGAGCCTTTAAAATCAGAATGAACTTTAACCTAATCAAGAAAGCTAAGCTAAATTTAAACACAAATATTAAACTGCTGCATTTTTAGTCAGTCTGAACATGCACACGGGGGTAAAAAAAAATCTCTTCTGGTTTTTATGTGCATGATAAACACAGTAAAATAAATTTTCATATGTAACTGTAAGCCAGAGGGAAGCTTCAGGTTATTGTTCCACAACATGTCTTCTCAGCAAAAAGCAGCTCTTTATTGCAAATGTTGGAATTCATTATGCATGACAATTAAAAAAGCATGTTATCGGGTCAGAAGAGCCTGGGGAGGAAGATGCCTGTTAATAGAATCAGAACGCTTTCAACATGCACTCCAGGGTGTGAGAGTGACCCAGTTTACATCAGACCTTTCCTTTGAGGGACCCCGAACAAGAAAGAGGGAACAAGAGAGAGAGAGAGGAATGATAACATTGAGTCTAGTCTGTAATTATTCCTGTGGTAATGGTTATTAGAGCAGATTGCACATGGACCAATCAGAACAGTTCTGGGCCAATTAGCTTCATTTGTATGAGCGGCATTTATAATATTTGCAGTATTGCCTCTGAGTGTTTTACATTTACCAACATAATGACATTTTTGTGGATTGTTAATATTTACACGTATATTCTAGCTCCTGCGACTCATCAACTTTTTAGCATTCAAGTATTTTTCTTTGACTACACTGTAAAAAAAAATCCGTAAAATGTACGGTAAAAAAACGGCAGCTGTGGTTACCGGAATTTTACCGTAAAAAATATGTTAGCAACGTTTTAGGTTTTACGGTTCTAACTTAAATTTATATATACTGATATAATGTTAATATACCAAACTATGGAAGTACTGAAATCTGTTTTGTACCTTTGTAATACACTGATAACCACCAAATGCAGGAGGTGATGAGAAAGTCACATGATGAACCAAAGCCCATCACAAGCAGCTTTTAAATAATAACATATATAGAAGGTGCACAAACACTAAACACCATCATGGTGACACACATGAAACTGAAATAATGCAATAAACATTAATTTAACAACATTAGGTGTAACACACAACCCTATACAAAACTGATAAGAATAAACTAAGAAGAAACAGTTATTTCAACAAAAAAACATCAAATTTGAAATGTAACGCAGGGAATTCTGGGAATGTCAATTTACGGTAATTCACTGTAAATGATCTTTTTCACTTCCAAAAACGGTATACTACTGTAAAATGAATGTCCAATACATGTAATGTCCAATACATTTTTTCACCGTATATAGTAGGGGAATTTACCGTTAACCATTTAACAGGATTTTACTGTAGCATTTTTACAGTCTTTTACCGTTAAATTCACGGTCATTTTTTACAGTGTAGTTCATTTTTAAATGGTCCTGCTGTGTGGAAAAAGTAAAGTACAACAGTCTAAACTTACTTCTAAAACTGCATTAAATGAGTGCCACAACACTTGCTTGAAGAACTACAATTTAATGATGAAACAACAGATTTTCTCTCCAAAAATCAGCATAAAGAGACTGCCATTAGAGACAGTGTGTGAATGAGGTAGTTCAGTAACTGACAGGAGACGGAGCTGCTCGGCTAATGATGTCTGAACCTGATTTGATGAGCACATTTCCATTTCCCCAGAAAGCACATCAAAGTCACAATCAATGATAATTACAGTACCAGCCATGGCCTTGAACAAAGTTGCAATGCTGCGTTTCTGAATGCCTTCGCTGAGATGATATTCTGATGCAAATACCTGCAGCTGAAAAGATGGTGGAAGAACTGATATCTGCATGCAGGAAAATCTAAAGACCTTTCTTAATTTTCTGGGATTTTAGTGGAAAATCTGGGAGATGTTGTATTATTAATTAAAACACTAAAATATGTTAAAAAGCACTGAGCACATTACGTTTTTAGAAGTAATTGAAACCAAGCAAACAAGCTAAAATAATAAATAATTGACCATCAAAGGGGCAGGGAATGTTTTGTGAATGGCAGCATTCAAAACGGGATCAATGAGGGACTGGACTGTTGTTTTTGGTATTTTTGAGGCATATTTTCTGAATATTAGAATATTTTCTGATATACAGCTTTACAGATTAATAACATTCATGTAAACTCAACAAGAAGGACAGACTGTCTTCTGCTGTCTGCTGTCCAAATCCTTCAATCTGCCACTCAGGTTAGTGGCATTTAGTAACTGAAAATGATTTTCACTCGATTACCTAAAATGAGACATTCTTTAAAATTGAAGACTTATTTGAACCCTTTACAGTAGGTGGATGTCTGACGAAAACAAATTAACACAAGTTGACTGCTTTTGTCAAATTTAAACATGTAAACAAATTATTACCCAAAAAACAAATCTTACATTTATAGGAAATATAAAAAAAAAAAAATATATATATTTGTTTTTATTAATAGCAACCAACATTTGTCCCAAACTAGTTAAGTGCTATGTTAATTTAAGCTAAATTTAATTGAATAAAGCTCATGTTTTAAACAGTTTTATTTTCAAAGACAATTGCACATTTAACCAAATTATTGTAAGAACAATTTTTTTTATTGTATACATTCGAGTGAAATGAATAATTAAGATAAAGTATGGACTTACGTCAAAGTTTTACCTCATAATTATGACATAAAAAGTCAACTTTATGAGATACTAAGTCATAATCAGTCTTCTCAACTTTTAAAGTATAACATATCTCACAATTTCAAAATTTATCTCATAATTATAACAGTATTTCATAATTTTGATTTTGATTTTCATAATCTTGACTTGTAATTTTAACTTTTATTATCTATACTGTATTTATCTCACAGTTTTCAAATTTGATCTCACAGCTATAACCTAGTATCTCATAATTTCAATTATGTCATAAGTAATTTGCCAGATTTTCTCATATGAAATTTTCCACTTGTTCATATGAGCTCAGTAGTTTGATTTAATGTGTCAAAATTTGTTAATAATTGTGATTTTCAAAAAGAACATGCACCAAACTAGCTCAAAAATTAGCTCATGTTTCAAATAGTTTTGTTTTCTAGGGCATTTGCACATTAAACCCTATTAAAGAGGGATTTGTTCTTGGAAATATTTTCAGTTTCATTCTTATGACGCTGAGCTGCCAAATAAAGTCTGATAGAATATATAGGAGCTCCATAATTCAGCATTCTCTCTTCCTCATGCGCACAGTCTCTCTCTAATTCAGCATGAGATTACCCTTCATCATCTATTAACCCTGAGTGTCCCGGGAGACTGAGAGGTGAAGGTTCCCGAGGGCCTCTAGGAGCAGCTGGCTCTTGGGGAATCAGATTCTCTATTCATCTTCCGTCTCTCGGGAGAGATGCTTGTTTTCTGCCCTCCAGCCAATCACAGCACACCAGTTTATTGTCTATTTTAGGTATTTTGTCCCTATAGCATTTGAATATCACTTACAAGCTCATCACTGCAGAGATGAACGGAGTACATTTTGGATAAAAGTCAAAGTCATTTCTAAAAGAGGCTGAATATACACCCAGTCATAATGAAGAAACAATGGGATCAATAATCCACATTTTTTCTATCTTGTTCTCTATGAATCATTAACTTCTGAAATAGAGAAATGTCACTAAACTTCATCTTCAGGGACTTTTAATATTTTTTCACTGTTAAAAAGAGGAAGAAAAACTCAAGGCAACTTCATGTCTGCCTCAGGGAACACCAGAAACACCCTGACTTTTGAATATCACCATAATCAGCCATAAACACATTTAGCTTTTGTCTGACAGTGTACAAAATTAAACTGTATCAAATCAAAAACTGATTTACGGTTCACTTTACGATTTACTGGATTCAGAGAAGAGAGATGCTGGTGAACTGTGTCTGACTGCTTCCCCAAATTTGGACTTTTGAATTTGGAATATGTATATTGTGCATACTGTAAATTGGGGTCTAAAATTTAAAGACATCATAGAAATCATGTGAGAATTTTGAAAAATTGTGAGATAAAAAGACATAATTATGACAAAATTGAGAGACCAAGCCATAAATATCATAAAAAGTCAAAATCATGAGATGCCTAGTCATATGACATAAATAGTCAAAATTGAGATACTAAGCCATAAATATCATAAAAAGTCAAAATCATGAGATGCCAAGTCATATGACATAAATAGTCAAAATTGAGATACTAAGCCATAAATATCATAAAAAGTCAAAATCATGAGATGCCAAGTCATATGACATAAATAGTCAAAATTGAGATACTAAGCCATAAATATCATAAAAAGTCAAAATCATGAGATGACAAGTCATATGACATAAATAGTCAAAACTGAGATACTAAGCCATAAATATCATAAAAAGTCAATATTATGAGCTATAAAGTCATAATCATAATTATGATAAAACTCAAATGATGAGATACTACATCATAACTGAGATAAATTGTGACAATTATGACATTAAAAGTCAAAATTCCGACATAAGTCAAAATTGTGACAAACAGTTCTAATTACGACAAAATCATCTATGTCAACATTTCGACATATGTCATAATAACTTAGCATCTCATAATTTCAACATAATTGACTTTTCATGTTATTATTACAACTTCATATCACATCATTTAAAATTTTTATCTAATAATTATAACTTAGTATGTTATAATTTTGACTTTATATTGAATTGAATTTGCTTTAATTGAATTATCAAAGCATGATTTTTATTTTTCTCATGTGGAGGAAAGGGACAATCATAAGGAAAACAAAGATGAAATTTTCCACTTGTTCATATGAGCTCAGTAGTTTGATTTAATGTGTCAAAATGTGTTAATAATTGTGATTTTCAAAAAGAACATGCACCAAACTAGCTCAAAAATTAGCTCATGTTTCAAATAGTTTTGTTTTCTAGGGCATTTGCACATTAAACCCTATTAAAGAGGGATTTGTTCTTGGAAATATTTTCAGTTTCATTCTTATGACGCTGAGCTGCCAAATAAAGTCTGATAGAATATATAGGAGCTCCATAATTCAGCATTCTCTCTTCCTCATGCGCACAGTCTCTCTCTAATTCAGCATGAGATTACCCTTCATCATCTATTAACCCTGAGTGTCCCGGGAGACTGAGAGGTGAAGGTTCCCGAGGGCCTCTAGGAGCAGCTGGCTCTTGGGGAATCAGATTCTCTATTCATCTTCCGTCTCTCGGGAGAGATGCTTGTTTTCTGCCCTCCAGCCAATCACAGCACACCAGTTTATTGTCTATTTTAGGTATTTTGTCCCTATAGCATTTGAATATCACTTACAAGCTCATCACTGCAGAGATGAACGGAGTACATTTTGGATAAAAGTCAAAGTCATTTCTAAAAGAGGCTGAATATACACCCAGTCATAATGAAGAAACAATGGGATCAATAATCCACATTTTTTCTATCTTGTTCTCTATGAATCATTAACTTCTGAAATAGAGAAATGTCACTAAACTTCATCTTCAGGGACTTTTAATATTTTTTCACTGTTAAAAAGAGGAAGAAAAACTCAAGGCAACTTCATGTCTGCCTCAGGGAACACCAGAAACACCCTGACTTTTGAATATCACCATAATCAGCCATAAACACATTTAGCTTTTGTCTGACAGTGTACAAAATTAAACTGTATCAAATCAAAAACTGATTTACGGTTCACTTTACGATTTACTGGATTCAGAGAAGAGAGATGCTGGTGAACTGTGTCTGACTGCTTCCCCAAATTTGGACTTTTGAATTTGGAATATGTATATTGTGCATACTGTAAATTGGGGTCTAAAATTTAAAGACATCATAGAAATCATGTGAGAATTTTGAAAAATTGTGAGATAAAAAGACATAATTATGACAAAATTGAGAGACCAAGCCATAAATATCATAAAAAGTCAAAATCATGAGATGCCTAGTCATATGACATAAATAGTCAAAATTGAGATACTAAGCCATAAATATCATAAAAAGTCAAAATCATGAGATGACAAGTCATATGACATAAATAGTCAAAATTGAGATACTAAGCCATAAATATCATAAAAAGTCAAAATCATGAGATGACAAGTCATATGACATAAATAGTCAAAACTGAGATACTAAGCCATAAATATCATAAAAAGTCAATATTATGAGCTATAAAATCATAATCATAATTATGATAAAACTCAAATGATGAGATACTACATCATAACTGAGATAAATTGTGACAATTATGACATTAAAAGTCAAAATTCCGACATAAGTCAAAATTGTGACAAACAGTTCTAATTACGACAAAATCATCTATGTCAACATTTCGACATATGTCATAACTTAGCATCTCATAATTTCAACATAATTGACTTTTCATGTTATTATTACAACTTCATATCACATCATTTAAAATTTTTATCTAATAATTATAACTTAGTATGTTATAATTTTGACTTTATATTGAATTGAATTTGCTTTAATTGAATTATCAAAGCATGATTTTTATTTTTCTCATGTGGAGGAAAGGGACAATCATAAGGAAAACAAAGATAGGGTTAGAGTCTGTCGGATTATCTCAG
The DNA here is from genome assembly GCF_001515645.1 of Sinocyclocheilus grahami. Classification (NCBI taxonomy): domain Eukaryota; kingdom Metazoa; phylum Chordata; class Actinopteri; order Cypriniformes; family Cyprinidae; genus Sinocyclocheilus; species Sinocyclocheilus grahami. The sequence continues at coordinate 1,591,434 of NW_015505222.1, read as the reverse complement.
ACATGCATCCCGTGTCTATGAGCCTGAACCACATTTGCTTTGATCAAACAGTACTGCTATTATTAAAACCTGTAGACTATAAATAGCAGAGTCTTCCAACTAAACAATAATGAAATCCAGTTACAGCATATCCCTCTGAGGATTAATCTCAGAATTTTAAAGGGTTGTTTTTGAGATACTAATTTCCCAAAAATAACGAGTTTTCATTGATTTTGCTTTGTGTGGGTGTTATATGTGATTTAAATCTTGATCGCAGAGACTTTATTACCGTGTTTTATTGGCTCTGATATGTTGTTTACCACAGTGAGAGATGGACGGTGGGATACAGGCAATCTGAGGATGCTGATGATTACTGGAAAGAAACACATCCGTGGAGAGTTGTGTGACATACTGATAATAACACACACGTTATGGACAGGACGTGGCCCGGGTGTTTAATTCATCACAGGCCACAGACGAATGAGCGACTAACGTGAATAAATGAGTCAATTACAGGAGACGCGCTGTGCGCCTGTGCTTCACCTGCCTGATGTTTTCATTAGAAATAATGGAATAACAACCCTGTGTCTTTCAATGTGTTACAGTCCTAATAACAAACACAGCCTGGAAACGAAGAAAGCAAACAGAATGTTGTACATGCTGCCAGTCTTTACAGGAATGGTTATCTGCATGCTCTGTGTTGTGCTAGTGTATGAGCACAACTTTACTTCCAAAAGGAGAACCTCTGGGTTGCTTTTTATATGAAAGCAAGTGATCGGGGGCTCTTGAACTCTAAAAATGAACCATAAAGCACTATAAAGCAATCCATGTATTGCCAAATGATAGCTTTTTGTGAAGACACATTTTAGTCATAATTCAAAAAATTAAATCTATTTGAAAATGTTGCAAGAAGATGCACCTCACCAAGTTTGACATCAGTGATGGCAAACACACAATAAATCTTGTGTTTGTCATATCACTCTTCAAGTTTGAATATGTGGAAGTGCAAATGAGATGTGCATGGAAGCTTTCTTCTGCCACAGGATAAAAAAAAAGAAAAAAGAAAATGTGACCTTTTTATTTCACAATTCTCTCACAGTTCTCATTGCAAGATATAAATTCAGAATTGTGAGATATAAATTTCCACAAGTGTGAGAAAAAAGGCAGATTGTGAGATTAAAAAGTCGCAATTACCATTTAAATGTTTTATTACGTGGTGGAAAAAAATGCAAGATATCAACTCAGAATTCTAAGGAAAAAGTCTGAATTGTGAGATATAAAGAACCGCGAGAAAGAAAATCAGAATTCTGGCTGTATCTTGTAATTCTGAGTTCAGTTTATAATTTTGAAAAAAATTGCAAGATGTAAACGAGAAAAAAGTTGTGAGATATAATGTCAATTTAAATTCAATTTTAAAAGTACATTTAAATCTAAAAGTGCATATTCAAATTTTAATGTCAAATCATTTAAATTCATTTAAATTCAAAAATTGTAAAAATATAGTTTATAAAAACAAAAATAGAAAACACTTTTAAGCGTGAAATTATGAGTGATTGGAAGATTGCATCTTTTTACTGACTCTTGTTTGATCTCATTCAGCAAAAAAACTCTTCATTTAGGTAATTTCATTCATTTCAATGAAGTTAAAATGATAAACATTCAATATCAATATATTTTCAATACTAAACCCGTTGTATACACTCACATGTGCAAACACAAAAAAGCAGGAATCTCTGTTAAATGCAAAATAATTGCATAATATTTTGGAGGAGGAGGTGGAGGAGAATAATTTTTTTTTGATGAATATGAATTGCAAGCACTGTAATGGGTGAATCTGACTGCTGGGAAATGTAAAGTAACTGTCAGGCTCTGTTAGGTTACACACACATCATTTCTCTCCCTCTTCTTCATACTTTGCAGGCAGGTGAGTGACAGCTTGGACAATTATTAGTTTGACTGGTTGTTCATGTGCATTATGAAACCTGCAAAGCATGACAGACAGAGATCTCAAAGTTCTCCAAACACACAAGTAAAAGCACAGAAAGTTCTAGACATTCATTAGTAACTTATAAATACAATCATTAGAAAACAAAACCAAATTATATTTGAAAAGAAGCAGTTGGTTAAATTGCTTTAAATCAGTCAAATCTGTCATTGTTTACTCACCCACACGTCATTTGAAACTTACATGACTTTCAAAGAGAAAAGTATCTGAATACACTACTGTACAAGATTTTTGAATGTTTTTTAAGTCTCTTCTGCTCACCATCATCACTCCAGTCTTCAGTGTCACATGATCCTTCAGAAATCATTCTAATATGCTGATTTACTGCTCAACAAACATTGAGATTGATGATCAATGAGATTTGGAAGCAGATGATGACAGAATTTCAATTTTTTTTAGTGAACTATTCTTTTAACATCATCCTGGAAACAATAAATATTCTCACACACACACACACACACACACACACACACAGGGACAGAGAGAAGAGGGAGGAAAAGTGAAAGAGTGAGCAGTGATAAATGATATGGACTCCGGTGGCGGTGACAGATAGAAGCTGTTAACAGGGGTCAGAATTAGTCTCTGTCAGCCGCAGTCATAAACCTGACCCCTCATTAGAGAACGGGACAGGAGAAGTCAAGGAGCCCCGTAACACCAGGAGAGAGCTGCATGTCAATTCAAAGAGAATTCACATTAAAACTGCTGATGCCAACCAGACAGACAAATGAGAACAAAACCTGGAAGTAAAATGACAGAAATATACAAGTTTCTAATAAAGCATTCAACATATGCCATTGTACTTTAAAAACATATTACATATACACTACTGTTCAAAAGTTTGGGGTCTCTTTTAAAATAAATTCAGCAAGGATGCATTAAATTGACCAAAAGTGACAGTAAAGACATTTACAGTGACAAATTCTATTTCAAATAAATGCTGTTCTTTTGAACTTCCTATTCATTAAAGAATCCTGATCAAAATGTATCATGGTTTTCACAAAAATATTAAATGGTTTCAACACTGGTAATAATAAGAAATGTTTCTTGAGCAGCAGATTTCTGAAGGATCATGTGTCACTGAAGATGCTGAAAATTCAGCTTTGATCACAGGAATAAATTATATTTTACAATATATCACAAATAGAAAACAGCTATTTAAATCTATAATAATATTTCACAATATTACTGATTTTACTGTAGCCTTGATGAGCAGAAGGGACTTCTTTCAAAAAGAAAAATATATATATAAACCTTTTTGCTTAGTCATAGCTGTTGACTGTATCAAATCTCCTGTGCTGTGTGTGTGTGTGTGTGTTGGCATAGATTATGTATAAGAGTGGGTTATGGAAGTGTCATCTGCTATAATAATGCCCCCCACACATCAATTATCATCCATAAGTGGTCTTAGTATAGAGTAATTAACCTTTCTTCAGCTGCTCAGCAGCCTGTGAAGAGTCTGCAGCAGAACTGCAGGGTTTGTTATGTGATAAAGGTTGTTTTAAAACAGATCAAATTTTAGATCAACTCAAAAATAAAATTGGGAGCAAAGAACTCTGACCTAAAGCAAAAGAAAGAAAAACAAAAAGCCTCTTCAAAACTGTGATATTAGATTCAAATTTCTGCATGATTTGTGGTATCACGATTTGATGTCTGCAGCACAAACAATGCTAGATGTTTTACTTGCTGATGTTTAATTATTAGATTTGTTCAAATCACTAATCCTAAGAATGAGTAACAGTAGCAATTCTTAGATATTTTCTAAAAATATGTGTACAAGCCTGTATCCATTCATTAAAAAAAAAGCAGTTTGAGGTGACAATGCGATTGCTTTCAAATCCCCGTCAAAGCTAGAGGTACCTTTTTCTTTTTGCCTTGCAAAAAAAATAGCAGGATACACAAACACCTTGCGATGTGAGAGGCCACAGGGAGCCGTCACAGCCTCTCAGACACAGCATGCAGAGCCGCCGTGTGGATGCTGAAAGTGTGTGTGTGTGTGTGTGTGTGTGTGATAGAAATGACAATAACAGAATCATTTCACGCTTGGTTGCACTCGCTCCCAGACACACAGATGTGTGCACGCACACACTCAGACCGGCTCTAAAACCTAGTGAGCTGACTAGCAGGGTGATTATAGCTAACTAAATCCACAAAACCATAATTAAAAACTATAGACATATTTAAAAATAAACAATAACAAAAAAAAAGACGAAAACACACAAAACTAAAATAAAAATGAAACCAGAAAAAACAACAACAAAAAAACACTAAAATAACTGCTGAGTTGTCTTCAATTTATGTATGCAGAAGGCAGCATCCTAACTTAAACAGAACCTGATGAGTAACTGAACCTCATATGTGGAACGCTCTACATTGGCAGCAGCAAATCAGTGCACTAGAGACTCAACTCACATATAATATAATATAATATAATATAATATAATATAATATAATAAATTACTGTATTAAAATAAGTTTAAGTTAAAATGAATGTATTAAAATAGCTAAAACTGAAATAAAAATCTATAAAAAAATATAGACATTAAAAAAATGACAAAAACACAGTAAAATTATTACAATTTTAGCTAAAATAAAAATTAACAAATAAACACTCACATACACACACACACACACACACACACACACACACACACACACACACACACACTAAAATAACACTGTTGAGTTGTCTACAATTTACATAGGCAGAAAGCAGCATCCTAACTTAAAGGGGGGGTACAATGCTGTTTCATGCATTAAGAGTTGTTTACACTGTTAAAGAGTTGGATTCTCATGCTAAGCATGGACAAAGTTTCAAAAAACAATTTGGTCATATGACAGAGGACTTCAGTGCCAAAAATCTTTCTTCCGGGTTTTTTTTTATTTTATCGTGGCTCTTAATGACGTAAACGAGGGTGGAACTCCTTATATGGGCATTTCTCCGGAAGAACACGCCCGCGCACGCATTGACCAGAGCTAGAGCGAGATCGCGCCCGTCAACGCGCTTCATCCGGCAGCAGCGTTGCATGGGACTTGCTCTGGAAGAATGTCTCCAATCCAAAGAAATGTGTTTTTGGTTGTAAGGGAAAGATAACTTTGTTCAGCTTCCTAAAGAACCCAGCGTTATGTAGACAGTAGATACAGTTTGTTTTTCCGGGGCAGCAACGGAGTTTCACAAGTGTGTTTGTTGACGAACGTTTTATAAACAAGGCCCAGTTCGAGCTGGATTTGCACATTGTTTGATACTGAAAGATGGAGCGGTCGAGCTATAAAAGATCCTGGTCATGATTCAGAACTGCAGACTGTAAGTGAAACGGCATCAAATGTCTGTTTTGTTGGCATTCGGCGCCCAAGTGCTCATCACTCTTTAGCTCCGCCCACGGCGCGCCTCCGGGAGCTCGGCTTTTTCCGGAGAGAATCGCAAAGAGTATCATAAATGTGATAAAACTAAAGACTTTTTTTGAGATATGAAGGATACAGTACTACTCTATAGGTACTCAAGATTAACATGAGATTGGGTTAAACTGTGTGTGTTATGCCCCCTTTAAACAAAACCTCATAAGTGAATGATTCGGAATGCTCTAGATTAGCAGCAACAACAAAAAAAGCACACTAGACTCAACTCACAATTGTTTCCAATAGAGTTTAGCATTAACATGTTGCTGAGCTTATGATGTGGTACTTGAAGACTAATAATTAGTAAAATAGTCAATTTTAACTGGATTTGTTTATGAAAACTCTTTTAATCAATATGATGTAAAACTGAATGAATTGTAATGTAATGAAGAGCTTGTTACAATACATTATTGTTATACCATAAAAACTGGTTTAAAAAAGTTTAATTTTAATGGTTCCTGTATAGCTTAACTAGTGAACTTGCAACATCAAGGTCTTGGGTTTGAATCCCAGAGACACTTTAATTACACCTCAAGTATAACATAATTTACATTGAATAAAATCCTCTATCTTTTGGAAGATGTTTTTAGGGAGAGTGCATATGACACCTATGTCGTGAGCTCACTAGGTTTTGGGACAGAGCCTGTTCTGATTGTCCCCCCCCCACACACACACACACTACACAAGGATTTCCACTTTCCCCTCGCCTTTCTGCTTCCCATGTATTTCGTTTTCCAACACTTATAAAAACATGCAGAGATAGAGCATAAGAGTCCACTTCGGATGAGACAGAATCAAAACCTTGAACATAAAAACAACAAGAGTATGTCGAAAAGTGTAACCAAACGTACATAATCTGTCTTATGACCTATTGTTTCTCAATTATAGCCAACACCATAAAACATATACACACAAACAGTCTCGTAATGCGGTGTTTGAGCTTGCCATCTTCATGAATGGAGTTAATTGCACGTGAAAATTACCATCAGGCGCCATCTGTTATGTAAATGCACTGTGATCGTTTCCTTAAGCACTTGCCAAACATTTATACCGCTAAAGTCATGCTGAACGCATTACAAACCTGCATCACAAAGGGTTGGCTTCATTGACACCATGAGCTTTATGTGTTTGCTATAAACTTCTGTTTCGGCTTGAGTGCATTTACAGAGATCAGGTTAGAAGGTTCATTTCTACTGTGCAGTACATGTTCATGTCCTGATCCAATCTGTCTGATATTGGAATATGTAAGGCATCACAATAGAGAATTAAATGAAAAAGTTATTTTCATTATTTATTTATTTCCCAACATTACTTTCCAATGGAATCTTATTTCCTCCACAGAATAAATGTAATTGACTTTATTTGACTAAAAGACTGTTTATATCACAATTAGGACTTTTTTTCTTGCAATTCTGAGTTTATATCTCAAAATTCAGACTTTTGTCCTAGCAATTTTGGGAAAAATGTCAGAATTGCTAAATATAAACTCACAATTCTGAGAGCTAAAAAGTCTAAATTACTTAAAAACAAACAAACAAACAACAAAATTACAAGATGTAAACTTAGTATTGCAAGATATAAACTCAGAATTGCGCAATATAAACTCACAATTCTGAGAAAAAGAGCCTGAATAGCGAGATGTTAATGCGCAACTGTGTTTATAACTTGCAATTTTGATACGTTTGAAACTGTGATATATAAACTTGCAACTTTGAGAAAAAGTCAGAATTATTTGAAAAAAGTTGCAATTACCATTTTTTATTCTATGGTGGGGAAAAAACTGAATTGTTTTTAGAAAATCAGAATTCTGAGAAAAAAGTCAGAATTGCGAGATAAAAATATGCAATTGCCTTTTTATTTATGTTTGATCCTGTGGCAGCTTCCATATATTCCCTCTTGTTAAACATTCTGGTAATAATTTCCAAAAGGCTGTTCCTAATGACATCCTCCAGGAAGTGACATCATTTTGGAGGGAATTCAACATCACAAGCATCAGTAAGTATTAGCAAAGTATTACAAAAAAAATCAAGAGGATATCAACATGTCAAAAGATTTGTTTTTCAATGTCTTAGCAATGACTGACTTGGGCTCTTTATTTCCATCCTGTTCATTGTCTTTTTTTTGCATTATCATTTTTTGCAATAATCGAGATTTAAGTGCATTGCCCAGACAAAACCCTTTTATAAATAAAGTCATTTACAGTCATTTTTAATATTTTAAAGGTTACAGAATTCAAAATGTGTTTCAGGAACAATGCAGCTATACTCAGATAGGACCAGGTTGCTTCTCTCTGAAAGCGCTCTCATTACTCAGTGTGTGAGCAACACGCCACCTTGTGGTAAATACCAGATATATGGCATCCATACTGAAGGAGAGCTGTCAGTCATAGCTGAGTCTCCAAATAACCCTTACATAACTCACACTGGACATGCTCAGAGAAAATCACATGCATCTCGCAATAAAAACAGCACTTAACGTGGTCTTCTAAGAGCAGCTAGACAATATAATTAGAGTGGTGAAACCCTAATGAGTGTATGTTTGTGTATGCGTGTCTTATCTCTGGCCACAGAGCTGTTAAACAGAACCATTCCTTATTTTCCATTATTCACCACGAGACAAAGCGTGCCTAAAACAACCAGGCTGCTGTCACTTTAATTGCCTTTCCTCGGGCTGCCTATTATCATATAAATGGAGATCAGTTAGTGCAGAAGACATTTCCTTCCTCTGAGTCACATGTCCAAGTGCTTTCTCCTGCACATGTATGTGAAGCAGTGATTAGCCGAAGGAAAAAGAGTCCTGTGATGTCAGTAGAGGTTAGATAGCACATGCGTGTGTGTGTGTGTGTGTGTGTGTGTGTGTGTGTGTGTGTGAGC